>NW_027466500.1:2765000-3005000 GCF_050575085.1 Anarhichas minor
ACCTCATCTAAGGAACACCCATTCTCCAAACAAGGCCAATGAGTTTAACCGAGGATGGACTGCCCTGAGGTCTGTGTGATCTCTCCACCCCAGTCTGCTCTGGCTGTGAGTGAAGCCCTGGAGATTCCAAATGGGGCTTCATTTCCACGTCTGCAGCCACAACCAAAGTCTTTCATCCTCCAATAAGGAGCTCAGATGAACCTTCATCCTTATACATGCGGGATCCAGAGTGTACTGCACACACAAAGACCGGAGCCCAGAACGTGTCACGGCGGGTTATCTGACTGATTAAAGAGGCTTTACATATTCAGTGTTACTGCATGAGCTCACTCTGTTCATACTCCATCTCAACATTCTGCACAAAGCCAAAGGCTGCACATGTGAAGAAGAGCTGATGAAGGATACAAACATGGAGGAAACGTATACTCTATGTGCAGTATTAGACGGTATCTAAGTACATTTACTTGAGTACTCTACTAAAGTACTTGTGCTTTATTTCTATTTCATACTACTTAATACTTCGACTCTACATTTCAGAGGGAAATATTGTACTCATTGTTACTTAGCTTTAATTACTAGTGCAGATTAAGATTTAACTACAAAACAGTAATAACAATCCAATAATATGACATGGTGTGATAATGATTCTTACATGATTTTATTATAGTGATACTTTCAATGCACTTCATTCACAGTGTACTTTAACTTGAAGCTACTACAAGGAACCTTCATTTTGTGTTGATTCTGCCGGTCCGTGTGGTAATGGTAGTGTTTCAGAGCACCAGAGTCCCTTTAGAACACCTCTCATTTTACTGCAGCAGGGTCTGACAGCATGCCCTGCTCAGGCCTGGTTCTCCTGTGCCTCCCTTCTCTCCAGCGGGCCCAGCAAAACGGCCTGGGCCTCCAGCAGCACTGGTGAGAGTGTTGGCTCTCAGCGGGGACTGGTGGGGCAGCGAGGCGAAGCTTTGAGCTGTCAGTGTAATCACATCCTGATTGTTTGATCATACAGAAAATTATTTCAAGCACATTTCAACTAAAAGCCAACTAATTGAGTTATTAAAGTTGAAACAGTTAAATTAATCAAACATCTGTTTCATTGTCTTATTTGTGGTTTTGTATACTTTTGCCTGATCATAATACATATTGTGCCCTAGCCGCAATTAAAGTGACATATTTTTTTTACTTTTTTTGCAGGTCACATTTTAAAGGGTCAGTGTGTAGGATTTGATGGCATCTAGTGGTGTAGTTTGTAGATTGCAACCAACTGAAAACCTCTTTGGTCACTACAAGTGCAAAACAGTGGTAATGCCGTTTGCCTCGCTCAGTTGCCACCCACAATGGTGCATAGTTACAAAATCATTTCACTACAGGTTAATAGCAGACCACCTCAAGGTGTCACTCAGACAGAAGCAGGACATTCTGATGTAGCATTTCAAAATTAAAGCCCTTCAAAATCCCATTCATGAGCTAACTTCAAATCACTGTCTTGAAATGATTATTTTAACTATGCAGCATTTCCTCTAACATCTAATCTGAAATGAGACAAATTGTCGGTATAACACGACCGAGTACAGCAGGACAGTCTAATTTATTTCGAATATTTTTAAACTCGTGTCCAACTACACTAATTGTTTTGCATGCTTATTGCTTACAGTAAATGAGATTATGCATTTCTGTTCATCATTCTCTCTGCTCTCATTCTAGTAGATTATGGTTTGAACCAGTAGAACTTATTTCCATTCTGATAACTAAGTCATTGTATCGTTGATGAATGCTCGACTTGTGCAGCACTTCAATGGAAGTGAAGCAGAGTGAATGTTTTCCTCTCACCACCAGAGGGCAGAGGCAGCCGTGATGAGCGGACTAGCATTTACACCAAATAATCAAACCTTTCCTCCGGCGTGACTAAAGCTCACAGACTAATTGTGCTATTTGGAGACAGAAAAGCACAAAACTCAACGATACTCCAGGAAACCAGAGCACATTTTCAGTGTTTATTTCTTTCAAGTCATCCACATAATAAATAGACAATTCAAACCAATTACACCGGACTGAAAAGGGGTGAAATTGCTCAACTTGGTTGGGCTGAAAGGAAGCAGGCACTTAAAAAACAACAACATTAGTGTGTATTATTTATCAGGACTACAGAGAGACATTTTTAAATAAAACCATGAGGCAGCTGCCTGCTGCTGGGTTGGCTACACAGGTACACAGAATCAGACCAGGAAACACCTAAAAGCATATAAAAGATAAAGCTGCTGCTCTATTCTGCAAACACACAGAGCGGCCGTAGATAAAAACTAAAAACAGAAAGATAATCTGAGGAATCATTAAAATGTTAACATGCAACAGAAGTGTCTGAGCTTAAATGTTTCTTTTAAATGTTCACAGATTGTTTTTTTCTGTTAAACGATGATTCATACAGTACTCAGCTCTAAACAATGGACTGCAGGTTTCGTTAACTCATCTGAGCCAGTTATTACCCAAATCTATCAGCACATGAAGCTCATCTATACCTGACAGAGCCCTATTGTTGAAGTTGAATTGCAAAATGTACACAAGTATCACAACAGTGAGGCCAGAGTCTGGTATGTTGAAATATAGCACGAAAAAGAAGCTAATTTAGGATGTGAAGGGACGCTTTACCAGCAACTGTGAATAACTAAAAACTATTCATTGTAGATGTACATGTAAGCTACTAGTAGTGAACTTCAGTCAACTAAAATCACACTGAGGATGCTTTATTTTATTTAAACTTAACCCGCCGATCTATTAAAAATAAAGAGAAAAAGGCTGCAATACATTTGTTCTTACATTATTATACACATTGGGGCACATACAAATGTTTTGAATTGAACAGTCCTGGAGCTTTGAATAACAATTAGCATTAGAGTGAAAATATGATCTCAGACTCTGCTTGCCCCATATCTCTATCGCTGGCCAACAACAGTAGACAAATCCAGGCGAACAATAGTGAGTGTGTGAACGGACCACACAGGTAAATTAGCAGATAAGTGAGGTGATGAAAAGCCAGTCCTCAGTTTGAACTCTCAGACAAAAGGAAATGTTTGCAACCTTTAAAGTTCCCTTATCTTCTTGGCACAAAGTGGTTTACAAAAATCCTCCGTCACCTCGTTGTGCCTGTGCAGGTTAAAATAAAGCTTTGACACTGAACTCTAATCAGCACCACTTCACTAGAATTTTGTAGTTTTGTTTGACAACATCAACTCTTAGTAAATAAATACATCATTGTAAATGCGACAGCAGGCAGGCAGGGTGGGGTGGGGTGGGTGGTGGGGTGGGGTGGGGTGGGGGGGGGGGGGGGGGGGGGGGTGAAGACCGGGTCGTCTTTGGCACACGAGTGCAGTTCAGTGGCGGTGACCCAACTTTTATCTTTAGCACACTGACGGAGGAGCTCAAAACACGAGTTGCATATTGTCTTCTGCCAACAGCTTTGGTATGAAAACCAATAGCTGCCACGTTTTTTTTCCAACACCATCACATCACGCGCACGGCTTCCTCTTTAAATCTCCGTTAATGTTCTAAATGTCCAGTTCAACGGCTCAGACCTCGCTCACTGGCAGGTCGGCGTCATCCAGGTCCACGGGGGGTTCGGGCATGTGGGGCTCAAAGCTGCTCCGTCTTCGCCACGGGGACTCCTCGGAGTTATCGATGGTGGTCCCGGGTGGGTCGCGGGTCACTTTGCCAGGCGCGTCGTCTCCTGCAGGGACAGGCGTGCTGGCGTGCGGCTGTGACTGGGCCGTGGCAGCAGGCTCATGAAGTGCTCGCTGTCCCACGCCAGGCTGCGGGCGTGTGCCGCACGTGACAGCAGCCCCCCACTCTGGGTAGCATGGTGGCATGGCAGATATGGGCGAGCGAGGGGCAGGGGGGCCCGCGGGGCTGCGGTAGAAAGTGGAGCGGCCGCCGTGGTCCTGCAGCAGAAAAACAGCGGGAGAAGACACAAAGAGAGAAAAGCGAGACGACAAGAGAGTGGCTGTTAGTAAGCAAAGTGAAACCCTGACGTGTGCAGCGTATTTGAAGGGGACCGAAAGTGAGAGTTACAGACTTGGTATTAGCACCAGCGTGTGGAGCCGTATGCAGAGTAGGTACTGAAGGTTGAAGGTGCGGAAGAATGTAGCATTTCTAAAGAGGGGAGATGGTAGTAGCAGTAGTAGTAGTAGAGGTAGCGGGAGGAGTGGTAGTAGTGTCAGCAGGTTTTAGTTTTGGTAGTCTCAACAGGTTGCAGTGGAGGAGCAGAGTGCCTTAGGAAGCAGTGGTTGGTTGTTGCTCATTATTTCACAGCTTTTCATTGTCAGATTTCAATCTCTGAAACACAAAACAGACGAATGGAAAAGAAGAAAAACACAGCAGAGAAAGCAAAGAGGGGTTTGCCGCTGAGCAGTCGGTGAAATGTTAGTTTAGAGAAACATCCCAACTATAAAGAAAAGACTCAAATACTAATGACTGCCTCGACTTCCAAGACACTGTATCTGGACACAGTTTGTGCCACAGAAGCACAATGACACCCTGTGACTTAGCAGGCCTGTTAAAATTCTGATCTGTAGATCCACGTAGGCTGAACAAGGTTTAAGAAGCAGTTTCCTAACACAAGCATGTCTGAAAGTCCCAGAAGGAGCCACACACTTATCAACAGATGCTTTATGCTGAATCCAAAGCTCCAAAATCAAGCTCATGCTGAGTTTTAGGGACTGTTATAGGCAGAAATAATACAAAACACTGAAGACATCCTCTTAGCCCCTAATATTCATATGCAAACCAACACACTACTATGAAAACTAAAAGGTTTGTGACACTGGACATGTGGATTTCAGCGTTGGCAAGTCCTCAATTCAAAGCTGTTTAGCACACAAAACGGTATCGGTAGTCAACATGGAAACAAGCATCTTATTATTGTGTGTATCAGGAAGAGAGAAAAACAAAAACATACAGGCAGCGAACAGGAGGGAAGAGGAGAGACAAGCAGGATGTCACACATCTAAGACAGGTACACAGCTGCAGCAGACTGCAGAGATAACAGAGCACGAAGGGAAGAGAAACAGAAGGTGTGAAAGACACATGTACGCAGTAATACAGACACAAGATAGAAACAGGCTCACGGTACTCTCAGCTAAGCTGCTCATGTATGTGCATGGATTCTACATCAAATGTATTACACTGAAGCATCATAAATAATGGTGAGGACAGGTGGAAGCTCTGCAGGTGAAGCTATAAGGGAGGGAGGGAGTCATTCTGTATAGAAATATTACTAATTAGCATTTGTACAACTTGAGGTGTTCTTGTTTTCGGTTGCCGTGCCCCGTGGGCGACGGTCATCACATGCGAGAGAAGCTAAAATCAAGCACACCTCAAGTCTTCAGAATCCTGAAGCAAGTTTTTATTGTTTTAACCGGGCACCGTCGGAGCGCACCGAATGAAGTTTAAAAGTGACAGCGCGGCAAAAAAGAAAAGAAAAGGAAAAGCAAATGGAGGAGGAGAAGTGGATGAGGGAAGCAGCGAGGACGAGGGCATGAAGGGGAGGAGCGCTTGTTGGGTTATCACAGCCATACATGGTGGTTGGTTCTGAGAAAATAAAGGAGCATCAGATATGCCGGAAGATCCGATCTGCTCTCAAAAGGTCTACAACCACAGAGGGCCAGCCAGTGAGTGGAAAACAGTAGTACAAAAAAAAAAAAAAGGTGAACTTATAGTTTAAAAGGGGGGATTTAGAGGAGCTGACATACGTGCTGCTGCACTCCCCGATTCGAGACGTATACCTCTGTATACAAGGGTTCGACAGCCGTCTGGCCTGCCGCATCTGCAACAACACAGTGCAAAGCAGTATTAGAGCAGATGGGCTGTCGGCCCACAGGGAGGAGGAGGAGGTGGAGAGAATGTGACAAAGAAAGAAAAGAAAAGGGAAATAGAGGAGAGAGAGAGAGAGAGAGGGGGCACAGAAGAGGAAAAGGGGGGGGGGGGGGGGGAACAAGCTACACAGAGAGAAAGACACAGGGGGGAGGAAAGGAGGGAACTGTAGAGAAACCGACAGCGCAGTGGTGTTGGGGATAATTCCAGTCCAACCAGAAGGGGCCGACTGCGTCAGAGGACCCTCTCTCCTCTGCAGTCGGGACTATGGAGCTGGTTTACTTCTCACCTGCTCCAGTCTGGCTGCCTGTCTCTGTGCATGTAGGCTGCGGATTTGGCCGAATCAAGCGGTTCTAATCTCAATCTTCTCACACAGACGTGGTGGTCTGTGTGAGTACACCAGTCCGTCATCACGACCTAAATTATGATTTATGTACTGACGTCCTACTTTAGTTATAAATCTGTGTAAGGGAGCCCGGCGGCTCAGGGCGTTAAGGCGCTAAACAAAAAACCCACAATGTCCCCAGTTTGCATCCAGCTGGGGACATTTGTCCCCCCCGCCCCCTCATTTCCTGTCATCTGTTGATTCCCGAATAAAAAGCACGACATGGCCAACAATAAATAAAAAAATCTGTGTTTTGCTGTTGGGTGGTGACGAGGAGGGATGAGGGAAATGCAGGCTGTGCCAAGTTCTATGTGAATACAGCCTATAGAGTTATAATAATCCATATAATCATTTCCTTGCGGCCTGGTAGGAAATGTCTTCAGGCCCGTTGCGGCTTGGGAGTTCGCAACTACTGGTGCAGAGTACACAAAGTAGGATTTAGCTTCATCAACCTACCGTCAAACTAGCGTTTCTGCTACTCTGCATCTGCTTGAGATGAAGTCAAAAGGGAACAGTCTCCTCCCACCACCTGATGGCACTGAGTCAGTAAGTCTCAAGTCATTTCCCTTGTTCACAGGTACATTTGAGGTCTCCAGTCAGATTCAAGTCTACTTATAATGAATCCATACTATGGTGAAACTGTAGTGAGGTGCAATATACATACTGTGGCAGCAGACCTCCCAGGCCCCCGCTGGGCCACAATGGCCCCGGAGACGGCCTTAATCCAGCTGTGCATCTCCTCTTGGCTGTCCGCCTAGTGGAGACAAACGCAAAAGGACAAAAGACGAGAGAGTGAGACAGTTGGTCGACATGGAGACGAGCAAGAGCGCCATCACAGAGTTTGTGAAGGACCCTACCTGTATGTAGAACGTCCTGGATGTGGTGACGACTTCAAACAGATTATCTCTCATCATGATGTCACTACAACAAGAGTGGAAAAGAAGTCAGATCGTATTTATCTCATCTATATCAGGAGAGATAAACACAATCCTCCTGGACTTAAGATGTTTTTGTGGAATGTGAAAATGCTGGGACACGTTAAATACCTCTGTTTGCACTCATGGACTTTGTGAACTTCCTTCAGCGGGATCATTCTCAGCGGCTCTTTCTCCTAAAAGTTAAGGAGACGACCGTTAACACTTAAAGAAGCCCAAACTTAAAAACGGAAACACACAAGATAAATGTTACCGTTTGCATGCATGTCTAAAAAAAAAGACCGTCTTGCAGAGTTTTTCGGTTTCATAGAGACAGAACTTCCCTCACAAGTAGCAGACTGCAAACTAAAAACTGTTGTAGTTGTAACTTTCTTGACCCGGCCATTGGATACAGCAGACAGAGAGTCTGTGTCCTTGGGGCCTGTTGATAGCCAAATAGACAGATAGAGCTGTCACATAAGGGCAGACACGGACAAGGACAGGGTATGAGACGTGCAGAATTATCCTGAGGACAGTGTGTGTGTGTGTGTGTGTGTGTGTGTGTGTGTGTGTGTGTAAGGAAGGCCAGGGGGGGAACAAGGCATGCCAGGACATGTGAAATGAAAGCATAGAATTCCACAAGACGGCAGATAAAACATGTTAGAACTTGGGACAGTGTGTTTGCTGTTACTCTGTCTCAGACTGTGGGGGTGAATCCAGTCCACACACATCATCAATACAAATAAAAAAACATAAAAGGCTTCACATAACTTAATTTAAGTGAATTACCAAATCTGACTTGAAGTAGCTCATTGAGTTTTCCTCCAGAAGAAAATATCGCCGTTTCCAGTTCCTCATCTGGAGGGAAAAAGGGAAAAGATGTTCAGACCTTTTGTCTCGCCCCCACACAGCGGCCGGTACCCCCCACCCCCCCCACACACACACAGCGGCCGGTACCCCCCACAGCCGGTACCCACCACAGCTCCCTGCTTGACGCAGTAGCCTGACTTGATGACGGTGTGCTCCTGACTCGGCCTGCCCAGGAAGTAGGGCAGCTGGCTGTGGGACCGATGCATGGCCTCACGCTCCGTCCTGCCTGCACCATCGCCACAGTCATGCTGGAGGGTAAAGGAAGCCGGAAATATTGTAATTACAAAAATATGTCCGCCACAATCCATCGTCGGGTAGAATTGTTAGTTAAAGCAAAAGTAGTTTGGGAAAATATTACTATAGATGAAAAACTGAAAGTACTAAAGAAGTACTGTGGGAGTATTCATAGCTTAAGTTACGTTTTTCAAAATAACATACATTTAGCAGTTATGTGCACACAGTACGTCGTGCAGTGTGTGTGTGTGTGTGTGTGAGGTGTACCTGGGTCTGGGTGACGATGGGGACTCCTCCAATGATCTCTGTCTTATAGGAGACTTGTTTCTTGGGCCCTACGACATCCGGTAAAGCCTTCTGGTTCTCTGCATTCTGCTGCCCATCAGACAACTTTGGCACCTTAGGAAAAAACACACACACCAGACAATTTTTTATTAAACACACAAATAATAAACAGACATACACATTTTGTGGAATAGCGCTTTAGGATGGTAAATACTCCTTTTCTCCACAGATATAATCAAGTATGTAACCTTTAAAACACATTTAATATCATTTTCTTTCTGGATAATTAAGGCGTCATGGAGAACAATGGAAACAGTCCTTTATCCCAGGACTGAATACAACAATACAGCATCCTGTTAGTCACGCTCTGACTCACTCCTATCTAGTGTCTTGACAGACCGGTCATTCACTTCTACAGAAAAGGAAGAAATAAAAGCGATCAAACATGAGCCGAACAGATTAGTACGGATGACTCAGGGATGGAGTGTGCGTGTGTGTGTGTCTTACGGTGATCTTGGTGGCTTTATTGAGAGCGTTGACCCAGTCCACCAGGTCCTGCTGATCATTGGCCTGCAGGAAGAACTTCCTCATCCCAGCGTTGATGACTAATGGATCATTACAAAGAGAGCAGTGGGAACAGTTCAAAGAGGGAAAGTATTTTCAGACACCACTGTATTCTCTACACTACATCATCCGATTCATCCTGTGTTCCACACGAGTCGCACGCAAAAAAGCACTAGAACTAAGGAAGTACTATGAGGTGGGTGTTGACTAATTGGGCTTTTGGCCCGTCTTGAATAGATAACATGGCCGAGTGTCAGCAGAACAGAACCGCTGCCACAGATTTCTCTGGAAGTGAAAGGGACTCTCCCGGCAGCATTCCCTCTGCATGTGGAGGATGACCCAGCTGCCTCAGTCTGCCACCACCTACCCACTTCTCACCATGACGGAGGCCCATGGGCTACAAACCACTAAATATTTCCCACACATTTTCCCGCCCATGTGAACATGAGCAAACCCCATTTTTCCAATCACAAAGAAAATGTTGGGTCAAATGCTGATTAGCTATGGATCAGGATTTAGGAGCTGAAAGAACTCAAGTCTCGCTCTCTCGCTGCCTTAAATCCTTCAATTCTGCAGCTCAAACCATCCCTGTGTCTCCTGTGTTTCCTTTCGACACCATGGGAATGAATTACATTAAAGCTGGTCTGGTGAATCTAGCGGGGGCGAGCCGTAAAAGCCACTGGGAGCTCAAAGTCTGTGTCACAATGACGGTCATTCTTCCTAGTTTGGTCTGGCTCTTAAGACACACGCAATACCTCGCTTTCCCTGTTTTTCTTCCACTTTTCTGTAAATAAATCTGCCCGTCTGGTCTCATTTAATCTTCAGATGTGTCCACTGTGTGTTTGATAACCTGCTTGGTAGTGGTGACAGTGTAGTGGTCTCTGGTGGGCACTGGGAAGACAAGAGGAGGAGTATCAGATCTGACTCATAGCTACACATCATAGAACAATTTATGCATCCAAGCACCAAAGTTCACACGAACACACCGCTCTTGATCTCTTTCCCCAACCCAGACACGCACAAGGAACCGCCCCGTACCCACCATCCAATCACAGACAAGTCTCCACTGTCTTACTGTAAAAAGGATCTGTAGTGTGACGCCGATTTGCCTAACTCCTCTAAATACTTCATCACCCGATGTTTCTCGTTGCTAGATGCAGGAGGATTCGTAGATATTCGCAAGAACATGTGGCACACAAACGGTAGTTTAAAAATAACTCCCTGCATCTCTGAATCAGGTTCCGATTAGGATGCAGGCATCCTGTCGAAAACCTCAACAAGGGAACTGGTGCGCGCACACAGTCCGACACACTCAGTCACGGTATTCAACACGCTAGTATTTCCTGCTATTGAAGAGGATGGAGAGGGGGCTAGTACACAATAACAGGGAATGGAGGTTTACTACCAAATAACCTGATGATGGTTCCTATTTACTCACAACTATTTTTCTTTCCCGTCTTGACCGCACAGGGAGAAAAGACAAGGACAAAATGTCGAGATAAAACAACATCTTTGTTTCTAAATATCCACTGGTAGGACATGGGTCATGGCCAGATGGGGCTAAACCGACACAGACTACTTCTTTACAAGCGAAACCCGACCCTAAGTTTCAGTATGCTACAGAGCACATGTATATCAACATTAGTTGATGCACCACTGTAACAGAAGAAGAAGAACACAAGCTGATGTAAACGAGGAAAGTTTAAAACTTGTGGGGTGGGGAACGCACTCGACATGCTTGAAATGCAACTTGATAAACAGAAACTCAGACCATCAACCGCCGTGGTCGCCTGCATCTTTGCGAGTTGGCTAAACAGACAATCTTGAACAAGGCCCGCCGGGTCAATGGCGGAGAAAGTATGTGGAGAGCAGCACTTGACCAGGTGTAACGGGCAGAGAAGGACAGCAAACATTCCTCCCGGAGGTTACACGAAGTGTACTCAGCTTAGTCAACATGTGATTAAGCACACCGTCACTGCTGATGTTTGCAAAGCACTGCAGGCGAGTTCTATACTTGAACAAGATGTACGTTTATTTGACAAGTTTGGTTATCGTTTCATATGATTCATACCGTCAATACTATTCAACACACAGCTACTCCATGCCAGTATAAAACAAATGATTTAAACGGCAAAAAGGTTTGAGAAATCCCTGAAATCTTTATTTTCTCACTCCTCCAGTAAACGATCAAACTAGTATTCTAATGCAGAGACATTTTAAGTAGATAGCTCGTCTGTGACGATCCTTGTTTTCTTACCGAAGCAGAATTCCGCCTTAGGCCTCAGCTTGGTGGCGTCGCTGACCTAAAGGAGGACAAAGCTCACAACTGTTAGCTTCCCAGTTCAAGCGAACACTGTAAGTGGTTTCTATTGATGCAGAATCGTTTAGTGTCAAGATAAGCTTCGGTGGTTCTTCTCACCTTAGAGATGTAGGTGAGCTTGAGGGAGCCCACGCAGTCTGTACCAACCGGCAGGTTCTGTGGGAGAAGAAGAACAATATTGTATGCAGGCAACCATGAACCATATTAATAAGGCGGGAGCCGTAGCTGTGGATTAACGACGGAGTAAAATGCGGTGGGAGAGTGAAGTCAATATTACAGAGTTAGAACAGTGTGCGTTGTGCACTCCATGATAGCTGCTCTGCTTCTGAAACTACAGCATCCAGATTTAACATCATTAAAATTTAAGCTTTTTCAATCTATAAAAAGAAAGAGACTTACTGAATTATTTAAAATTTCTCCTGCACTACATGAACTATGAATAGTTCATGTAACAGTGCACTTAAAAATGCAGCATCTCCAAACCAGCACGATGAACAAACTAAGAGGAGACGGTAATAACTGTGACACCGAGGGTCACGGAGCACAAAATCATGGCCACTGTGGTCAAAAGCAAACATGAGCGCTCACCACACGGACTTATCTAGACCACTGGAAGACTTAAAAAAAAACCTAATCCCAGGATTAGAGTTTAACTACGAGTTCATTCAAATGTCTGCCGGTACCTAAAATACGTACCCAACCATCAGCCCTGACCTACTCCTGTGCCTTTAATATGGGCCTGACTGCCTTCAGCTAGAATTACATAATACACGTTCTCCCATCCTCGCATGTCTGGCGATGGAAACATTTAGCCTGTACTTAGTTTGGTGTCCATAATGAATGACGACAGCTTAGCTAGAAGTGGCCTGCAGTCACTCTGCAGTTGCATGAGAGCTGATCATTCACACTGTTCACCAACTACGGTTAGTTGGCATCCCTGTAAATTGTCACATTTTTCCATCAACACATTAAACATTAGCCCGTGCAGTTACCTGGTGGGATCTGTTCCAGAAAACAAAGCTAAGAGCTAAGCTAACACAGCCCTGTGTAATTTACCTGTGGGTTGTCCATGAACCACACCAAGCTTCCCTGCTGCGTGTCCAGAATGAAGTAACGACGCAGGAACTTGCCACTGCTCTCGTTCTCCTCTATGTCCAGGAAGCCACAGTTGCGGTTCTGTCGGTCCACGTAAGGCATCTCGCCGCCGGGACATTCCCTGGCCTGCTGGGGCCGGGAGTGGAGAGGAGAAGGGGACAAAGCGGGAACCGGGGGAGAAAAAAAAAAATCCTGAAGGAGAGAGAGAAAAGAGAGAAGTGTGAGGAGGGAGGGAGTAAATGTCTTTGTGGTGGAGCCTTGCTAGTGTGACCCGCTCTCTCTCTCTCTCTCTCTCTGTATCTCTGTATCTCTGGTCTCTCTGCCACCTGGAGCTCAGTAGGCTACAGCCTGCCAGGGAGATCATGTGACACAAACCACAACCCCGCCTTTATCCTTTTATGTCAGCCTCACCCACTCTCTCTCTCCCTCTTTTGCTCTCTCTCCCGAGTCCCTCTTTTTTCTCACGCTACCCACCGTCACTCTCTCTTCCTCACCCACCCTAGAGTGCTCCCTTTTCTCCCTCTTCGTTTGCAGTCCTCTCCTCTCTCTCTCTCTTTCTGTGTGTTATCTCCTCCCAACTGCTCTCTCTCTCTCTCTCTCATCCAATTTGGCAAGCCTCTGGCCAACCCCTTCTATCCCCTCCCTCCCTCCACAGCTGAGCACCCACTTGTGCATGGTAAAAAAAAAATAAAAAACACGCCAAAGAGCTCGGCCATGTTCCACACAAAGGAACAACACAAACGCCCTTAGGAGCTGCGTGGGAGAGAATGTCCAATGGTTAACCTGCTGAGATTCCACACAACCCTGAAAACCTACATGCAACAAAATAAGTAAATGATTACGGTGCATCCGTTTAGTCCTATACGAGTGTGAATGCTCGCATGTTAATGTCAAACCCCTGTGTGGGTGGTTGCAGCATTACTGTAGGCATATTGTCGCATTAGTCTGTTTAAGCCGCTGTCCTTTTGGACGGAGCCTGAAATATGTGATTGAGATGAGTCTTTGGAAAGCAAAAGATAAAGAAGCTCTTTCTCCGGGACATTATGAGCACTGTGTGGGTGGATCGGGGGCCACGCGGGGACAAAAGGCCTGCTTGTTGGGCATGGACTCTGAGCTGAGAGCGTCTCAGTTAGCCCCCCTGCATCCACCCGAGTCATCACAGGCACGAGAAAAAGGAGCAACACTGTCAGAGGAGACTATCTGAGCACGACACAAATAGGGATTGTTATGAGGGAGAGAGAGAGACGTCTCTGTTGAGTTTAGTGATCCTGGAAAAAAGAGGTGATGCGCACAAGTTCATCTGCATTTCAGTGATGCAGAACAGCTGCTAGAAATAATGCAAAACAGCATCCCAACAAGGTGAACAGTCATGCAACCGTGTACGCTGCTGAGACTTTGAATTTTCATTCTTGTGGAACAATAAGTACACGAACTAGAGTAAGACCCATCCTGGACTTTTGAGGTTGATAGCAATACTGATATTATATCAAATATGGTAGAAATATATAGACCAATATTAATTTTTCACATAAATACGTAACATTAAGAAACATTTTTGAAAAAGGATGAAGGCGAATATTTTAAGTGGCTAAAATCTATATTTTTATAACAATATGAAAACATTGTGACGATGTGAATTAGGTCGCACACATTGATGAACGTACAGAGAATTATGACCTGAATAAATAGATTCCCTATTTTAATGAGCTTATGTGAGTTTCAGCTCATGTTTAGCTGTCCGACCCGCAACTTTACAACTCAGCTGTTCATCGTAAAAACAAGCACGAAAAACAAACCCCTGTACACTACCCGCTCAGCACCAAACGGCCATTAGCTAAGAGCTGTTTAACATCTTCGAGTGTTTATCAGCTGAAGAGACAGATATTTCCCTCAGGAGACCAAGAACAGAGCTTTAAATACAGGACTTACATTCGACAGGTGGCCAGAAGTACGAGTCCAAATGAATGATAATGTTACTCAGTAACAGCTGGATGTGTAAATAATCAACTGTTCACCAACAGGTTCGCCGTATCAGCTTGGAAGTTGATCATCCAGACATATTCTGTACGGCGATATAGATATATATATATATAGCTCACCCATAAACATGACGTGGATGTTTTTAACTCAACTAATTCCTAATCAAAGATGAACATTGTTGTCTGGCTGATGGACATGACTGCATGTACCACAGGGTTGGATTTGACTCGTAATTAAATAAGAAATTGACAATACAATGTATTGCAATCTTATCTGACTATACTGTTTATTTGCACAACTTTTGCATTTATTTTAATGCATATATTACCATTAGATTACAGTCTAATTACTTGAGTAACCCATCCATTGTGTTGAGGACAAATACACACAATACGGCCTCTGTTTGAGTAGTCTAGGTAGCACATCTGGGTTTCTGAAGCCAGGATATGATTTTCTGAAATGCTCAAATACATAACCAGGATACTTCAAAAACAGATCATTGCCAGGATACTAGTACAAAGGCTGCTCATGACTGGGAGGTTACAGAGCCTGTGTGAAGCAAGCAATACTATAAAAAGACTGAGTGGAAGTGAACAAGAGAAAGTGAGAGGGACACACTAACAAAATAAATGAGAACATGCAAAGACAAGCAAATATGAGGTCTAACTCTGAAGTCGACTTCTTCCTATGTCAAATGTTCCCACGGTAAACTCACTCTTTACATTCGCCACAAGGCTTTGTCCACATCAGATGGCGGCCAACTGGTCACACATGAGGACAAGTCATAAAACAACAGTACGGAGCAGCTGGATAGGCCACAGGATCAGGGTTAATATTCTCTTTACCACGATTTGGACTACTTCCTGCGTCATTGAAAAGCCACACAACAGCTGTGAATACCTGTGGAGCAGAAAGCCTATATCTTGTTTTAATGCCCTACCTGACAAATCACTAATCTAGGCGTTGAGATCAGATTTCATTGTGCACTACAGTAGTTAGTTAGGCAAAAGAAAATCCTTTTTGAGAAAAAGCATTGGAAGCGAACCAGAAGCAATTTTAGGGACGAAACTAATTGGCTCCCTGCAGGTCAAAGGTGGGACAGGTCATTCAGGTGCAGCTGAAAAGAGTCATTTCTGGTCAGAATCTTGCACATAAGGCCAGCGGGGTTGACAGGCTTTGGCCTTCACAGTTACTCAGGCAGGGTCCCGTTCACCGCAGCGATATGCTAGTGAGGGTTTTCGTATTTGCAGAGCAGGACACAAATGTAGATGCTCACTAGGTTAATGATAACTAGTGACACTGACCGTGTGTCTCGGGTTACTAAAAAACAAACGACTTAACCGACGAGCTTCCAAATTACACGCGGGATAACGTTAAAATAACGTGTTACTTCTGCGATTCACAAACGGCTAATGTTCCAGCTAGCTAACGTGAGATCACCACGACACGCCGACAACGTTTCAGTTAGCGGCATCAGCGACTCCGGCCTGAAGTTATAACTGGCAGATACGGGCTCAGGTTAGCCTGCTATTAGCAGCTACTTCACACCACTGACTTATAATAAAACGATTCACACAAAACATCGAACTTAATGTAACCACCTAAAAACTGCCACTGGTGTATTGTTGAACCTGCTAGCATCAACAGCGCTTTACTAACTCTTGTTAAACGTTACGGGGTGAGCTTACCCGAGTCTGTAACGGCTACTCTCAACGGCCGTTGGTCTCGGTGTTGCTGGGTCTGTCCTCTCTGCCTCAGCCCATCTCCACTGATCCAGGAGCTGCTGCTGCTGCTGGTGGCGAGTGTGGAGCAAAGATTGTATATAATGAAGATGATCACTCTGTAGTGAAAAAACAAAACGTGGTCGTCAGTAGTTCAGACAGACAGCCAGATAGATTTATTAATCCAAAAATAATAAGAGTAAAAAAATAAATAATATTGAGTATAAAAATGCACAGTATATATACAATAAAAATAACAGTGTAAAAAATATTAAATGTAAAAAATGCACAATATATACAATGAAATAGAATAATATTAAATTAACTAGCTAAACAGTAGTGCAAAGTTAAATGCATCATTCGTTATTTTTGTTTTGCACACACTGTCATTCCTCTATGTATTATACTGCGTTGCATACACATGGGACACATGGACAATAAAGTCTCTTATTTTTTTTACAATATGCCAAGTGCAAACAAAACAAAATCTGCTGCTAAAGGGCAGTGATGCATGAAAGTATGCATTGGCTACACCTTTTAAAGAAAAAAAATATATATATATTTATTGTCAGTTCTGCAACTGGAAACATGATTGTGTGGAACATATTGTTCAAGGATGCTCAATATGGATTATGCTGCAGAAATGTTTTGGACATTTTTCTGCTTTTTTTTTCTTCCAACATGGAGTCGACTAGTTCAGCTCCATTAGCTGAAACAACAGTCGATTACAGATCAATCCATACAAACAGCAACTGAGCCACATTATTATATAAGGTGACCACTAGCACAAAGCAGTACCGATAACTGCCAGCATGTGTGATGCATCAATATGGTATAAAGCCACATGACACACAACCCTAGTATTAAGTTTGCATTCAGGCATGTTAGCCTGTATTAAAAAACAACAACAATAATGATAAATAACAGAAAAAAAGCTCTGGATGTTAACATTATGTTCCTTAATTGTTCTAACTCTTTCTGGTGCCGGGAAAATGAGATAGGAGTGACAGCTCCTTCCTTTGAATGACCTCTACTGTAGGTGTAAAGTCTGAAGCATCGGGGTGTCAAGAGCAGCGTGTCTGCACCGGAGAGTGGTGATTTAGCGACATCTAGCGTTTCAAAGCTGCAGCTGCAGGTCTGTCTATTTTCAATCGCACATTGGCGTTTTGTCATTGCGTAACATTCATTTTTAACAAAGGAACTATCACTTCAAGGAAGCAAACTTTATCGTGTCTATCTACATAATGTCAAGATCATCTCGTTACTGCTGCTGTTCCTCTATTTGTTTTTATTTCCTACAGAGAATGTAAGCACTGCATCCAGAGGCTTAAATAAATACTTTGTTTTTGTTGGGGAACAGCTGAAGACTTCCTGAAGATAATGCCATGACATTAATGAAAAACCTTTCTAATTATTATTAATATAATAATTCTTAATATTAATATTAATAACTAATAATACATATCATTATTATTATTTTCAGTTTTCAGTCACAGTTTGGTTAGGTTTAGGCAACAAAACTACTTTAGGTTTAGCAACAATATACATATGCTACATTAGACATACAGTATCTAATGTGTGCCTGGGTCATATAATGAACATGCAGCCACCAATACCTTTCACAAGTCCTGACTTTGTAGTCAGATCACATTTCTAAGTCAACCTGTCTTTCAGGGATGATGGGCGGTAACACACACACACACACACATACACACACTTTTTGTCTGCTGCAGAAGAACAGATTAAGTGGGAGGAGTGACAGGCAGACTGCTGCTGATGTTAATGAGGGTCACATGAGGGTTTTTCCCCCCATGTCTTCTTGACACTGTGGATCTGCGGGCTGACAGAGGAGGTGAAGATGGAAGAGGAGGAGGGGGACTCCCACCCGGCGATGAAGCACTTTTCTCTGCCGTGGCCTCTCCCCAGGCTCCGCTCCCTCAGTGACACCTCTGGATTTCGCTCCAGAGTACTGTTCAGGCTCCGGGGATCCCGCTCAGGTAGGATGAACCACAAAAACAAACTACGAGTCCAACCTGTAACCTGATGCTGATGTTGTGTTCCTTTAAATTCAAATTCCTTTTCAGCTGAGACATCAGAACTGAACCACCTGTCTTTCCTCGCCAACATAAAATGTCTCTGGTTTCTTTTGGTGCAGCAAGTTGTACTAGTTTTTCTTGGCCAGACAGCATCTCTAATAAAACATCTGTGGCTTCCTGCTCTCCTACACAGAGAAACGTCCTCTTCCTCTCACATTTTGTCACACAAAATGTCTTTCTTTACTCAAAATGTACAGTGTTGTCTCTTTTGTTTCATGATTTATTCTTTAACAACACTGAATATCATGTAGTGAGCTCTTTTTTTTCCTTCAAAAGAGACTTTATTGTTGAAGTTCATCATCACAAAAAGCAGTAATTAATAAATTATTGCATTAATATTGACTCTTCTATTATGACACACCTACCTAAATCATCAGGCGCCGCACAAGTCCCACAATGGGTTGAATGGAGGAGGTGTGACAGGTGGATTTAAAATACTGGCATATCCAGCCACTGGTTTGTGAATATCAATAAAGGCGAAGGAACGTTTCAAACAAATCCAAGGTTATTGAAAAGTTCTGATATAAAATCAAAGTGTACATACATTTGTACTCAATTTACACATCAGTGTGTGTGTGTGAATTAGTTTTAACTCTTAACATTAAGGTTTTTTTTCTATAAGGTTAAGTGTCAAAATGTTGTTAAAATAACCCTTTCACAGGCATTGTAAGACTTTGGCCACGGTGTTATACATCCTCAGCGTCTTACTTAAATGTCACTGTCACCGTTTTGCTGCATGAGGCCTTATACAGGCTTGTATATAGTTTCAGTGGTTAGAACCACTTCCTATCAGCACGTCTTCAGCGTTTAAGCCTCAAACTCAGCCTGCAGCGGCGCTCTCCACCCGACTAACACGCCTACTCTGACTTCTACTGCAGGCATGAAGTTTATCAATACACTGCTTTTCCATCAGGGCCGTCTTGCTCTGCAGTCTGATTAGTTTATTATAACATTTCGGTGATACTCATATGTTAGAAGTTGTCGTTATCTTGCTGGTCTTCAGCTGCCACAGGAAGTGTTCTGTGTTTATGGTTAAAGTTGTAATTACAGGAAATGCTCATGAGTGGAGCAGTCAGGAAATTAGATGTCCAAAGTTGATTATGTCTGTTGTCCGTTTGGATCTTTGAGCTTCATGATTCAAACTGTCGAAGAGTAACTTAGCTAAAGCTGAAAATGAAACACTCTATGGATTGTTAGGTGCTTCATGAATAATCCTCACGCTATCCATTTTTTATCATAGTTTTATGTATAAATTGAAACGACAATTTTAGATTTCACAATTTAAATTCATTCATTAAAAAAATCTCTTTACACAAATGTACACATTGTGCTATATTGTTCAGTGAAAAGAACAAGCAACAGGGGGAGCTAATTCACCATGTGCATTCAAATGGCACCTCACACAAGTGTAACGCGTAACCTGCATTTTTCACATCCATCCCACAGGGTGAAGCTTCAAAAGCAGCCAAATGGGGACAGAGTGAGAGCACGTAATCCTGCTACACGCTAAACTACAAATGTAAAAAAACAGTATTTCTCTCTGAAAAAATAGTATATGACTTAAAGCACTCTTTTTTAAACTTAAAGGTGTAGTATGATGGGATATTTCCAGCATTAATAGCTGAAGGGAGGGGTGTCTTTTTCATGTCCATGTAGTTTATTTCTATTCAACAAACTCTAAGAAAACATGAGACTAAAAATAATTGCAGCCCACAGGCTTGATAACAAATCAACAGTAAGTATTATTTCTTTATGTCCAATCATTTTTTCTCAGGGATATGAAGGACTTGAACTCAATTCACAGATTAACTTTGACCTTTTAAAGCTTGCACGTTGACGTAAACCAATAAGCCCACTTCTAGCAGCAATTTTTAATGCTTTTTTCTATCGCTTTTCTAATATAAGAATATGATACCTTAATGTGTGTCTCCATATAAACTCGAGCACTCACACACATGCATTTGTGTATGTGTTTGTGAAAAACAAAATCAATTTGGGATAATGTGTAGGCTGAGATGCTCTTTGCTATCTGTTGTAAATAGCATGCTGTCCTCCGGATGGGCGCTGTATCGCTCTTGTAATTACACAGGCAGAGACAAGAAGAAGAGAAGAGAGGGATGAAGACAAAAGAGGGTGGGGGAAAAAGGAGCAGAAACTGGAAGGATGGCCTATTGATCTATTAATACAAAAGAGAACAATAAGGGACAAAGAGAGAAGAGGGAAGAGAGTCAAAGAGGAATTACAGGAAGCAGGTTTTATGGAGAAGAGGAGGCAAAAAGGGTTGCAAGGACAGGATGATTAAGGAGGAGGAGAGGACAGATGAAAGGCTGAACAGAGGAAGAGGACAGCAGAGGAGTGTCAGCTTGCTGGTACACTCTGCGGGTACTCTCCTCAAAATAACATTGATTACAGACCCTTTTAGTCTGCAATAACTACTAGTTAAATGCACTGTGATGCAGAGAGCGGCCCTTCCCCCTTCACTGCCCACACACAGTCCATCCTCAGCCACTGTTGCTGTAACAGCCACCGACAAACCCGAAAAGCTCTGGTTAAGGTGTAATTATTGAAGTAAACAGTTTTTCATGTGAAATTTGCAGAAGCTTGGGATGAACAGACCTGTGCGTGGATGTTCTATGTAACTAATTTGGTTTGTCATCTGAATGATTGAAAACATTTTTTAATTCATGCACAGCAAATAAATAATGCAATTTAAGATTCCAACGGGTATCTAAACAAGATCAAGACTCTTCAGCGATGCTACCGGCTCTGTGAGGTTCTACTACACCTTAATGCTAACATCAGTATGATGTTACTAATGTTACTAATAATTCTCTCACATAACTGCCTTTAGCCTCTTTAGTTTGGCTGATTATACACAAAGTCTTCAGCAGCAGGAGGTCGAGGTGGATTGATGGCTCAACAAAACAACAGACTTTAACATGTGAAACCGTAGTTAGTTTCCTGTTTCCAACTGACATTTAACAAAGGTTTATTTGAATCACTAACATTGTCGTCCCCTGACCTTCACCATGTGGTTATCGTTGTATAGCCTTGTCGACCCAGGCCCCCTGGCACTAACCCTATCAGAGCAGGTGTTTGTGCCATAACTTAACCCACCCATAACCACAGTGGTGTCAAGTCCTAAAGATGTATTTCCCTTTCAACAGTGATGTGTAACGGTTCTTCTAAACAGCAATTACAAACTGGTTCTATGATCTAATTTGGAGCGCCCGTTGCCCTGAAGCTACACCACATGAGTATACTGGCAGCAGACAACGGGTGATTGTGATACATTAATTAAGGCGATTGCATGATGACACCCACAGCTGTGTCTTCATTTGTGTCGTCTGGGCTCCCTTCAGTGTAGGCCGATATTTTAACAAAACAGACTTTCTTTCTTTGATTTCTCTCTCTTCTTATTACACTCTCGGTGTTGTATGTGATCGTCTCTGCCCGTCCTTTGGGTGGACTGTACGTGTTGTTCTCACATTTAACGGTGAGAAATAAGGGTCTTTTTAAACACCTTGTGAGGTACAGGCGCTTTCATTTTTTTTCCATCTACTGCATTTCTGTTGTGTGCGATCATGTGTGCGTGGGTGGGTGTTGCTGGAGTTGATGAGCCAGTTGTTTTTCTTCTCGCTCGCTGTGAGCAGTTTTGTTGGACCGCATCGAAAGTTAAAGTCTCACTTTCTCTCCCTCCATCTGTCTATCAGTAACTCAGTTACTTGCTGAGCCTTTAACTCTATTAATATTCGTCGACGTTACGCTGCACAGCCTCAAACAATGCTGTGTACATACAGTAAGTGTATGTGACTCATGGAAATTTAATTAACGCTTACAAATGCTGGGTTAGTTATAAACAAAGTCAGTGAAACAGAGAGACATTATGGACAAAAGCAGGAAACATAGGTTTGTAGGCTTTTGGATTTTTATACATAAGACACTCGTGGAGAGGATGAGTTAAAGTGGAAAGTTAAAAAGGAGGAAAAGGAAATGAAGAGGGAATAAAACAGGAAAACTAAAACATCTACAGTACAACAATGATAATGACAGCAGCTGCTCTTATGTACTCAATAACATAATGGTTGTGTAGACATAATGTCTTTAATAAAGAACAGGAAAAAAAAATCAACTGTGCTTGATACACATTCACAAATAGCAGTCTGGTGCTATAGCTGCGGGATCCGGCGTCAAACAGTTACTGGCATACAGATGACATATATACAGTGTTGAGTGTGTGTGTGATGTAAAAACACAAAGAAAATGACCATCTGTCTGCCTCTTCCTCCTTCTGTGATTTCTTTATAGCTCTCCTGTCTATCTTAGAGTTTATATTGATTTATTTAGCGTGTGATTGCTACTGATGCTGGGTTTTTATGATCCATGGGTTTAATATCTAAATTGTTTTTATCATGGCACAGTCACTGTGGCACCATGGTCTTCAGGTGTGTTCTCCATTGTGGGTGGAGATACTCAGATGGGGGACGGTGTATTCTAATGAGTCTGCATGTGACACACGAAGGGGAGACAAATCTCAATGGCTTGTTGAAACACGTGTTTTCTGATCTTTGCGGCCAACTAAAAACAGACTGGGTTGTCTTATGTCACAGTTCTTGGGTTGGTATATGCACTCCAAACACTCTAGACACCTAAATGTATGTGCACAATTTTTCATGATATGCTGAATCAATTGGTCAGAAAAAGTGATAAGTCAGTTTATATCATCTTACATTTTTATTTTTTTGGTTTTTGGACGTTTTGTGTGACGTTTTTTTGTCTGAAATAAGGTTAAAACGACCTTAAAATGAATTAATGTTGAGTAGTTTACAGCAATAAGCTGTAACATTCAAAAGAATCACTGTAGGCGGCCATGTCACAGCCAGTGAATCTGTACTTTGGACTTCCATATAACAAACATGTCTTCTGTTTACTCCTTTATATCGTATTGATAGTGCGAAGTCTGCTCATATCTGCTAACTGCACTAAAAATATAAACGTGAAAGTGCAGCATTGAAAAGTAAACACACTGAACATACAGCACGCTACCTGTGTATTTGATGCATCTCCCTTCTATTTTCCTTCTCTCTTTCTCTCCTGTCCTCTCCCCTACTCTCCTTATTTACTACGTCACTGTGGGACATCAACAGAGGAGGGAGAGTGAAAAAAAAAAAATGAGTGAGACTGGAGCCAGACAGCAGCCAGAGGAAGGAGGAAAAACATGACAGGCAGGGAGATGGAGATAAACGCAGGAGGAGAAACACATATTGGAAAGGGAGAATGAGGAACTGAGATGGAAACAAACATTAACTTTTAATGCTCTTTATTAGAGAGAGGGGAGGCAGGAGGGAGTGATGGAGGGAGTGATGAAGGGAGGAGGGGCGAGTGAGGAGCAGACAGTGGAGAGAGAGAGGAAGTAGACAGCGAGGGGAGAGAGAAAGGGAGGGGAGAGAGAATAGGAGAAGAAGGGAGACTGTGAGAAAGGGAGGAGGGGGAGTCAGTCGGGGGAGGGAGGGAGGCAGAGTGGTGGTGTGTCGGGAAGAGGCAAGGATCAATTCACACTGCTGATAATATTCCCTGGGTCAAGTCATGGAACATGACGGTGAGTTTTTCCTCTCAAATAATCAGCTGGATCTTTTTCTTTCTGCATGTGTTGACTTTCTGTGTCTGTTTAATGTAACACACGGCATTATGGACACAGAGACATTATTTCCACCACTTGCTCTTCCCTTCCTGTCCTTATTGGTTTGTCACCTGTTAGCTGACGATTGCTTTAGGTGTACACACACACACACACACACACACACACACACACACACTATAAATCCTCAGCCTGTATTATGTGAGTTATGAAGCAGCCTGCCTACCGTGTTTAATTTGAAGTTAGCTTCATAAAGTCCACTAGTTAAAATAAAAAGGGGGGCATTTAAGCGTCAGTCAGTGTTGCTAGCTTTGACTGGATGCAAAATGAGTATCTGACTTTTGTCAGAGATCATTTGTTTGTCGGGTTGCTTCTTTGCCTTAAATCATAAATCTGAAATAAATCTGTTCCATATATCAATGACAACAACAACAGGGTCATGCATAATGTACAGGAACACTACTTTAAAGGCACTATAGTAATAACAGTGTGCAATATTAATAAG
The DNA here is from genome assembly GCF_050575085.1 of Anarhichas minor. NCBI lineage: Eukaryota > Metazoa > Chordata > Actinopteri > Perciformes > Anarhichadidae > Anarhichas > Anarhichas minor. Next base: position 2,789,470 of record NW_027466500.1, read on the forward strand.
AAGCTAATGCTGCAAGTAGAACAATTAATAACCTTAAGGTTGGCTATATCTTCACTTAACCAGGCTTCTGGTGTGCCGTGAGGGCCAGTTTTGCTGCTGATATGGTGATGAACACTTATGCGTAACTTTAAAAGCAATTATTGTCTTTTTGTAAGTCAGCCCCACAGTTGCGTTATATCATTGTAGTTTCTTATATGACAAAGAAAAAGCAATGGCAGTGAGTTTATTGTTAATATTTCTATAGAGGAAAGAAAAGGCCGATTCCAGGACGGCTTAACTGGTAGCCATCTTGCGTGCATGAGACTATTCGACTAAATGACAATGATACGTTGGTGCATTGGTTGGTGTCATACTCAGCTGGAGGAGGCAGGCTATATCGGGCCTATGTTATCTAATATAGTTTAATTACAGTTTGCAGAGGTTGTCACATCACAGCTTCTATTTCTTATTAAAGAAAGACAGACATTTAGGGCAGAGATAATGTTTAGATTCCGGTTGTTGTTTTTATTCTCTGTTGTTGTCTTGGGTAAGCTTTACAGCAATAAATCCACTTTAATCCGCGCTCCTTTGTGTGTGTGTGGGTGTGTTTGTCTGTCATCCGGGAGCTGAATGGTTACATGACAAATTATTGCTGTTGTGTGTTTGTGAAACAGCATTTTGCAAGGCAAAGCAACATCTGTGAGTGTGCACACTTGCATATGCCTGTACTGTGATTTGTGTGTGTGTGTGTGTGTGTGTGGTTGATCATAACACTCTTCACTCTATTTTCTCAGCTCACTGTTGATCGTGTCATATTTTGTGTGAGTGTGTGTTCAGTAGACAATGTATTTGCATGTGGATATTTGACTTAAGTTATTTAGGCACTTTTCAGAAGTTCGCCTTCAGGGATCCCATTAGGTTTATATAACTAACCAACTTGGTTAGGTTTTAGAAAATATCATGGTTTGGGTTAAACACTTCCGGCAGAAAACTCTGAAGGCAAACTTTTCCCATGTGCTTTATTTAAAATTGCAGTCTGCACTAACTGGAGACACTGGACACTTTTGTCATGAATACAGTCCTCAACTCTCTGCACAACCACCTCCTGGGTGACTGAATTCACCCTGAAGGAAAATAAAGGATACACCTAACTTGAGTTGAAGGAACAAATACTGTGTCAGTTTGTCACTGCATTTGACAGATATGTCATTTGATCTCTCTCACACATACTCATCTAATTTCATGTGAGACTTGCCCTGGTGCAACAACATACTTCTGGCTTAGTACCTTGTTTGACAGGTAGGTCTGTATGACTCACTCAGATATCCTCATGTTAATATATTGATTTACTGAAATGGCTAAATGGCATGTTGTATCATTTTATCTCGGATGGTAAATGGTGGTTCTTGTTTACAGTTGTAAACATGGGATGAATGTTTGAAAAACCTGCTGCCTCAGACCTCTTGGGCCACAGACCTCAGTCCGTAAAAGCTAGCCGGACGTTTCCCAAAGCAGCAGCAACACTATCAACCAGTGGTGGTCCACTTTAAAAGCCATGTTGAGTCTCCATAAGAGTCACAATGTCCTGACTAACAGCCACACGTCACAGCCAGGCAAACTTCACTGACGTTCTTAGCGCAGCTGTTTTTCCGATGTGACTCCAGTATATCTGTACAGATAAATCTGTATAGATGGATTTAGACTGCTGTTTGTTTACGCTCCTCGCTCACTGTCCTCTTATGGCCTCGAGTCACACACTTCTAAAGCAGAGCCATGGCTTATTTATAATAAAATAGTGTCTGTGATCTGATGTTGCGATTATATTTTCTCTGTGCTGCGGCCATTATTCTTTGGTTATTATTAAAGACCCCACACTACAGTATCAATCTTTCATCCATCTCTTTCTGTCCCTGTCTCTTTCGCTGTCTCTCTGGAGCTCGCTTTATCTTCAGCTCTCTGGCTGCCTGTCTGGCAGGATGTCAACTATTGATTCATACAGGCAACATTTTAGCAATGATGGCGGCTTATGGGTTGTGCCAAACAGAATGCAACAAACAGGAGATCAGGTTTCAGACGAGCTGGCTGGCATACATGAAGAGGAAGAGAAATGACAGTAGCCACTACTGTATCGCTGCAACCAAAGACTGTACAGTTAATGATATAAGGTAAAAAACAATGTAGATTACTTTAGATTATTATCAGCAGCCACAAGCATTGTAATTCCTGCACACAGATGAGTCAGTCAGTGATTCATATTTGGTGGCTGCACTGCAAAAACAGGAAGACTGTCAGACCTAAAATGTCACAGTTAAAGGCCCAGAAAACGTACAAATCTTACGTATTTATCTATAACATTCAATATGTATGACTTAATAAGCAACAAGTCTTTGACTTCCATTATCTTGTTGCACCGTCTTCTTCTGCAATGGCTTAATGAGATCCAACTGGAGTATTAGCGCCACCAACTGTTTTGTTATTTGTAGATTTTGGTAGGAAACTACGGAAAGAAGTTTTCAGTAATAAAGAAAGTTCATAATGCTGGAGCAAAATCTAATTACATAAAACCACCACATTGACAGAGTACATGAAGCAAAATCAGTGCATTTTATAGATCATTAACAATCCCAACAATGACAGTCTGACACATTTTGAAAATCCCATGTATTTGACAGACTATAATCTGGACGAATGAAGCTTCACAGTGCTACTATATGATATTTCACTGGTTGTGTACTGAGACCATTTAAGTACAAAGAAGTAGTTCCTCTCTTGTAAGAGCTGGTCCTTGCTGAGTCACACTTGACTGTTATGAGAGTTTGGTACAGACTGTTGTGGTACAGAGATGTCCTTAGCTCTTGAAAGGTTAGCTACTCCCCGGTGTAACTTCACACACTTAAACCAGTTTGGATTTATGCATGTAAGGGAAATGTGCAACCGTACGATAGGCAACTTGTTATGAAAGTGCTCCTTTCTCTTTTAGACAATCACTGAACGGTCATGAATGCAAAAAACACTTTTGCAAAATGGCCCAAATGACAATGACACACATACATGCGCGTAGATCCCCTGTCCTTTTGGCTTTGACAATACTATGAGACTGGCAGTACCTCAGTTTAATGAATAAATCAAGGGGACGGGAGAGAGTAGCACTTAAACAATTATTACCCCCTTGTTCCGCTGAGGCTACTACTTAATATTTGATGACTCCTTTCCTTTCTTCTGGCCCTCCTCCTCTGCTGTCTTTACTTTTGCTGTTCCGGTCATTGAAAAGGTCAGCCCTCCTCAGTTGATCTCTGTTATTTAGTGTCAGGACGAACAGGACTCGGCTTCTAAAAAGTGTCACTTTGACAAACAAATTCCAATACTTAAAGCGGGTGTCCTCTTGACTTTGAGTATTTCCCCAAAGATCTCCAGTTTGGATATTGTATTCTTGCACAGATTTACAGTGAAAGCATCAGATTGATCTAAACTCAATCCAGAGGGAGCTTTTCCCTGACTTTTGTTTGATCAGTAATTGAAACAGAGGAATTAAGAGATTGAAGCAGTAGTAGCCAGAAGGGTCAATAGTAAGTTTGTGACCAGAAGTTCCCAAAGAAAAAATACGATATCTTTCTATCTTTGAGTTTTCTGTTGAAAGGCTTTGACTTTCTTGACCCCTCTCTCTCTCTCTCTCTGTACATCTCTTTCACACGTTCATTTAACACAGACAGAAAATAAAAGGAGATGAGACTAAAATGTTGTTAACAACAACATTGGGTTGTGTCTACCCTACAATTAGCGAAACTCTCGCGAAATGGGTAAAGTTTGACATTGAACTTGAATGGTTAAAGTTAGGATAGGTGGTCGAAAGCGAAAGTTTTAGCAATTTGTTTCTAGAAAACGACCACACCTGCAGGAGATGAAACAGAACACATACAACATACAATAAAAATATGTGAAAATATATGCGAAAAAACCCATTAGGCTGACATAAAACTCGAAGGATTGAAGGCAAATCATTAAACTTGAAGCACATCCAACTGAATCATCAATCAACCATTGAGAATTTAGCAACTCGATGGCATGAAAGACAAAATAATTTCTCACCTTGTTAGACCTGGCGATCTGATTCTCAACGCCACAGTATTTTCCACTGCCCTTTAACACACGTGTAGCCTCCAACACATTCAGTACGCGTCATTGCTGCCTCAAGGTTAATGACATTACCTCCCATTCAATACTAATGCAGTCACTTTCCTCCTGTGAACTTTACTAAGTACTTCCATCCTCCACCTCGTCACTGACTTCCATCTTATTTGCAAACAACAGTCCTGTAAGACTGCGGCCGTCATGGCAGCTGCCAGGTGTGAATGTGTATATGGATTATTGAATACAAACAAACGTGGATGTGAAACATTTGCAAATGCTCTCAAGCTGCTGTCAGATATCGTGATTCCAGTACATTAGCCTGTACTCAAGGTATTTATATTTAATGATGTCAGTGTCAGGTGTAGGACTTTGTGAATCACATCAAGATGAGAAGATTTGAATCAGCCAATCTATTGATGAGCAGATGAGCCAGGTGAATATATTGCGTAAGAGGTGGTGAATGAGACTGTGCAAGTACTTTAACAACTTTGGTCTGCACACACTGCTGCAGGAGTCAAATGCACTGCTTCGTTTTGATCTCCCCATTTTCCCCCTGTGAACTTCCCAAATTGGTTTTGTTTAGAGTTCGCTGATGGTTTTATTTGTCCTGTTGCAGCAATCCATAGCAAGAATGTTCTCTCTCACTGTATGTGATTATTTACACGCCAACTCTGTTTGTGGCTTCTTACGCTTTAATGACTGAGGGGAGAAAAGGAGGGGTGTCCAACAGAGACATGGAGAAGCAAAGAGTTAATGTCAAATCATCTTTAGTCGTTTGAGTTGTGTTGAAACGCTAGATGGCAGTCTTGTCCTTACATTGTGTGTGTGTGTGTTTGTTTTACCTTTTTTTTAGGGGGGACATAAGTCTGACACAGTCACATTGTGGGGACTGGCCTTCCTTTTGAGGACAAAATGCAAGTCTCAATATGTAAATCATTACATTTATGTGTGATGACATGATTTAAGGTAAGGTTGGGTTAAGTTTAAGGTTAAGGTTAAGGTGGGTTAGGTCTAAGTTATGGTTAGGGTAAGGGTAACTCCTCAGGAAATGAATGCAAGTCAATGAAATGTCCCCAGAAGTTATGAAAACCCAACTGCGTGTTTATAAGTCTGTGTGTGTTTGTGCATTGATGTCTGACCGCCCAATTTGGTCAAGCTCGGTTCTGAAGGACCTCAACTGACACTGTGACAGATAAAGCTCTCTCTCTCTCTCTCTCTGTCTATCTGTGTGTGTGTCTCTCTCTCTCTCTCTCTCTCTCTCTCTCTCTCTCTCTCTCTCTCTCTCTCTCACACACACACATTACACTCTAGTCGACTCCCATATTGAGAGTCTGGGGCAGGAGTGTTTGGCTTGGTTTGCCTCAGTGAGAAGTGGTGAGAGCTTGAGTGTAACATTAAACAGATATTATTTCTCTGTCGTACAATCAAAGGATTTAAAGTCTGTCCTCACCAACCTTGACAGATTTCAGCCTTTGCTCCCCTTTGACCTACTCAAAGCTGGATTCAGGGTTCACTGTCATCTCCTTCTTTTCAAAATAAATAATCTTCTTCTTCTTCTTCTTCTTCTTCTTCTTCTTCTTCTTCTTCTTCTTCTTCTTCTTCTTCTTCTTCTTCTTCTTCGTCTTCTTCTTTACCCATAAAAAGGCTTTGGGACATTACATCAAAGAATCACGTGATAATACAAAAAAAGTCACATAGATATAGGGTTTGAAAAGAGAAATATAATACAAAGTATCCTTCAATAAAACATGGATCAGGAGAATTTAAAGAAAGCTGCTTTCATTGGTCGTATATGATAATTAACTATCTTTAGGCAATTTGACGTCATCATCTTGGCCTTTAGGAATTGGTGACGGCAAATTTCACCTTGTACTGAAAATATATCAACCAAACGATTAATTGACTAAATATTGAATTGTTTCAGCATTACGTCATACCTTATACTAACAACCATCATCTCACCATCCCTTCGTATCTGTCCCAGCTTGAAGGGATGAGCATTGAGGTCTATTTGTGTATATATGTGGTATCCAGACATTTGCAGGTCTGCACCACAAGCTGTACAGTCGATATCTGCACACACACAAACTTATATTTGCTCTTTAAAAGCTATTAAATTAATTTGTAAAGGTGAAAGAAAGTACTCACATCCTTAGCTAATGTATAAGTACCAATATAACAATGTAAAAATACTTCATTATAATTAAAAATCCTACTTAAGTTAAAATACAGGAGTTATCAGCAAAACGTATGTATTGTTTGCTGAAAAATGTCTGCTGTCACTGATATATTATTACCAACAGTTAGACAAAGTGACACTGAAACCAAAAAGTTCCTCTTTCATTCTTTCTTTTCAGTTCTTTAAAATGGCATTACTATATCTTAGATTTCATATACTCTTACATCAATGTACAAGCAGCCCTTCAACCTTGTTGCTGGCTGAAATGGAGCTACTTTATCCACTTTATTTATAGTTAGGTCATTTCGTCCGGTGGTTTCTAACCCAGGGTTCAGTCCCTCCTAAAGGTCACCATATACATTTGAGGGGTCGTGAGATGATTAATGGGAGAAGCAAAGAAGAAAAGTTCTGCTCCAACAATTATTTTAAATATTCTCTTATCTTTGCTTTTTTAAAATATAAATAATGGCTGATTTGACCTTTTTTGGGGCCTCAAACTATTATTTAAATGAAACCATCTGAGAAGATTAAAGGGGTTAATCACTCTGGGTGTGTTTTATATATATATATATATATAAATATATATATATGAAACCTGGCAAAGGGTCCCACACAGTTCAGCTTTTGTAAGGGGTCACAAGCCAAATGGTTTAATTTCATAGCATCATCATATTGATTTGATATGTCAACAATTTGTCAAATAAAAGAACAATATCTCCCTTTTGCAGAGTAGAAGTAAAACGAATGGTTCCTCAAACTTGTACTTTTGAATGCTGCACTTTTACTTATTTGTACATTGTTGTATTGAATATTGTAAAACGTTCGTCCATCACAGTGTAAACTAGTGGCTGAAGGTGTCGGACCTCTTCACTCTTTGACCCCAGCAGCGCCTCTAATCCGCAGCGAGGAATGAGAGGCATTCTTCAGCTGCTCACAGGAGGAGGAGGAGGAGGAGGAGGGAGGGGAAGTTACGACGTAGTAGCGGCTCTCAGTCAGTCAGTGAACCAAGTTTCCAGCGACTCAGCCATCATGGTCTGAAACTTTGCATTTTTTGAAATGAACTCACTCGGCGGCCGCGGAGGGGATTTAAGCGGCGATAGAAGCCCCTGACCTGGGTGTGTTTCTTTTGGAGGAGGTGGGTGGGGTGGTGTCGGTCCGGAGAAGCTGAATATGGGTCAGACCGCTGTGTCTGCTGTGTCTCAGCCTGCGAGCGGTGAGTGTGTGTGCACATAATGTAACGTTACGTGCCTCCCTGTTGTCACACACACACACACACACACACACACACACACACATTCCGCTATCTTTACTCGGGATGTTTGCTCATTTCTGCCCCTCTTGCTTTGCAACATTTCTGTCGGATAATTCACGGAAACCTCCTCACGGTTCCAACACAGAAACAACGCGCTAAACGGGGTTCGTGCTAATAGGAAGTTAGCTCTCTGAGACGCGCTCGCATCCTCTCGGTTTCTAGTTGTGTCGCTGGTTGCGTTGCCCAACTGTTGGTGAAGCGGACTTCACTGTGAGAGGACGGGTTGTTGTGCAACCGAAGAGTTGCATCGCTGCCGCCGCTGGATGATGAAGTGCTCTGTTGAGTTAATAGGACTTTATGTGTTTAGCAACCGGTTTGAACGGCTCGGTTTGTTTTCCTACAAGACCCCAGAGATCTCTCTGAGGGCTCCGTGCAATCCAGGTGGATTTACATTTAATTCACAGTATGGACCTTATTATCAATAATAAGTGAGCCTATTGTCATTGTTCAGCTAATGGTTATTTTCATTTTTTATTAACTTATTGTGTGTTTGGTCTATCAAAATGTAACCCTTATCAAATTGCCTTTTTTTTTGTCCATTCAACACTTAAAAAAACGCCCAAATGTTCAGTATAAAATGATTTACAATAGAGAGAGGACACTTGAAGGGCTGGGACCACATAATTGTTGCCTGAAAAATGACACAAAAGTTCAGTTTATTGCCACATGATAGAAAGGAAAAGCAGCAAGCCCTCACTTGTACCATGAAATGTCTAATTATTTATTTGTTGATCTCTATTTGGACATTCCTTCCATGTTTTACTCATAACACTCCCAAAACAAACTACTTCAAAAAAAAAAAAAACTTACATCCTTTTTTTAATATATTCTTAATCTCAGTTCCTGTGATTGACGGCCATGCAGGTTTCATTCTCACTGTCAATGTCGAGGGCTGTTTCACACCCGCAGTACAAAGTGAATGCCACTGACTGCAATTTCCCCACCTGATGCAAAAGAAAACCACCAATTCAATAAGCATCACATGAATATGAATCACTGCTTCAGATGAACAAGTATATTCGTTTTAGAGATTGTCGGAGGTAAAACCAACACGAGTCGGCTCCAATACGCCTTGGCTTAGATTCTCCAGGTCCCAGAGAGATTTACACTATTATTCCAAAAGATTTCCCCTAAGTTTGGTGTTTTGATGATGGTGGTAGGGAGGGCGGTCTAAAGTGTGGCTCCAAAATCTCAGGTGGGTTGAGACCTGATATCTCCTGATTTAAATCATAATTCTGCTCCGTTGCCGTTCGTAGTCTTCCTTAAACAAAGTGAGTTGCTCGGTTGTCATATACATGAAAAGGTCGTCCAGCCTGTAACTGAAGATAAACTACTGGATGGATGCATCATGATCTTGAAGCACAGAGTCACTTAAAGCCTTAAAAGATCAAATATGAGACTACATTAGCACAGGAGTGTGTGAGAACGTGCTGTACCTCCACACTTACAAATTGTCTTTTTTTTTTTTTTTGTCCACTGTAGTCCTTTGTCTGTCCGTGAGCCATAAAAGTAAACATTTCCCATTTGCTCACATTTTTCATGGGAACGCTTTAAGGCAGCGAGGCACAGGAAGAGACGAAGGACTCCGGATGAAAACGAAACTGGACCTTTTTTATGACGCTGTCAGCATTTAACAGTAAAGACTCAGACTGTTTTGTAGCACACTTAAGCCAACATGCATAGGGTCCTGAGGCCATAATAGTGATCTATATAGGCTCAGCGTTATATTATGATGCTGTGCTGTGCTTTTAAATGCTGAATCTACAGTACTAATAGCAGGAGGGGGAAATGATCTGTCAGGGTCTTATTGAAAGATCATTAATATAAAACTGATAACCTCTCAGCCTTAATGAGTTATGACTGTGCGTTAAAACGCTGGGAAGCTGCAGTCTCTCCTCCTCGATTTATTTTGGGTCTGTTACTCCTGACTTTAATCCAGCAGGCCCTCTGAGTATCATGAGTTTAACAGGCCTGTGCTTCTCTGGCCTACATTGGAGAAAAGTTTGGAAGAAATGACCCAAGTGTTGAAACATCAGCTAATGCCCAGCGTCGCCCCTCCCTCCTCCGCTCTCATCCAACACCTTCTTTTTTTTTTGCCATATTTTCTTCTTCTTTCCCTGCAAGTTACTGCCCTCCTCCTCCTCCTTCCCACATTTTCTTTTTGCCCCACCTCTCCCCTTCTCTCTCTCTCCCCGTCTTCTCTTCTGTCTCTCTTTGCCTCTTTCTCCCTCTTCGTCCGTTCGTGACGTCCCCGGTGACTTGCAGCGAAGGAAGGAAGCCTCTCCCTTTCCCCCCTCCTCTTCCTCCTCAACACATGTTCCTGCCATAACGCCTGAAACAAAATAGCGCTGGCTGTCGCAGCCCAGCTCTTAAAACAGTGACAGAAATGGGAGACACACGGTTATACTCAACTGATAAAGTCAATACAAGTCGGACAAACAGATGGGAGGAATCTGTTGTGCTGTAAGAACACAGAAAAGTAACCAAACAAAGGTTTCGGGTGAGAGGAGATCCACCAACAAACAACTTCTGCTGCTCAAGCTTTAATGCATGGGGGCCACACGGGGCCCAGGTGTGTCCAATGCCACTGATTAGTCCTCAATCAGGTCTGCAGCCCTGGAGAAAGACAGCACAGACAGAGGGGCGCTCACACTGGCTTTGTTAGAAAACATCGCCACTTTAAGTTAATCTTAACATTACATTTATTTATTTGTTTTACAGTTATTTATCTGATGCTAAACAGCTCACTGACCCCTGCGTGATTACTTCATTGAGGCGTCTGTCGTGTCTCAAGTTGTGTTTCTGATTATCTCACTCATTCCCACAGCTGCTTTATATCCAAACCCTGACTCACCCCTTCAGCGTGACATCGCGAGTCATCCGTACCAAAGTAAAAAAAAAAAGCCTCCCTGTGAAATCCAGTGTGGAATCACCACGGAGTCGAGTCAGCAGCGGCTGTAAAGTGTAATAACGTCCCTGAGTTAACCTGAGGTGGATTGAAGCCACGATGCTGTGATTTAAAAGCTGCAGTCGGTATCATTTTGCTTTGTCTTGGCCGGATCCGTCTTGCCTGAAATGCTGTAAAACTGTAGCTCTGAATTGCCCTCGTTTCAACTTTCCTCGTTGAAGAGGACGTGCTATAATATATTTATTTGTCATATATTGTAGAGCACAAGTTTGTCTTTCCGAGGCTTTGAGGCGAAGCTGCATTGTGTTCTTTAGCTGTCTGTTCACAGCTACCTGACGGTGGTTGATGCTGTTACTTCCTTTAGCTGCTGACAGATGTCTATTCATGCTGTGGTCAAGGTTTGGTTTGACTTCGGGAAAGATCAGGGTTAAAATAAGTACTTGGCAAGGTTAGGGAACCTTTGTCGTCATTGTTACAATAAGATTAGGGAACGTTTGAGGGCATCCTCGCTCAAAAATAACGTCACCTGACTTCCTCCTTTGCTCCGAATGTACAAGTTTTGTCACTTGAAACTAAACGTATGTCATTTTGGGGAACTTCCTGAAACGACTAATGCTGCCGTTGTTGTGGTGACAGCTTCGTTTCGTGGGGGTCTAGAGCAGTGGGTCCCGAAGAACAGAATTAATACAGGCACATTCTCAATTGTAGTTTAAGGCTCTGCTGCTGTGTGGATTTATGGATAAATTAATAGTTATTATTATTTATCTCAAACAATTAATTAGATTAGGTATGCCACTTGGCATTTCCTTAATTTTCTTTACAAATAACATTAACCCGTTGCGTATTTTGATGTCTCAAAATGTTACGTAAAAGCTAAAGTAAATGTCTTTTAAGTTGTGTAAGTGTACATTTGAATAACGGGATGATTTAGTGTTAAGTTGCTCTCCATTGAGATTTCTTTGAAGATTAACACTTGTGTCATAGAACTGTAGGCGTATGAAAATATCAATTTCCTGTGTTGCAACATGACGCGTATCAGTTTCAGACATCAAAAATGTGATCCGTCTGGATCCTGGCTTCAACCGCTCTAATAAACAAAATCAGGATTTGTTTAGAAGATAATGAAGCACATGTCTGTTGATGAAGAGGACTTTCTGCAAAAGACTGTCGGTTCACTATCTATTTTCTCTTCTCTATTCTCTGTGTCAACATTCATCTTTCTATTTCTCTTTTCCTTTCTCTTCTTTCTCTTTCTCTCTGCGAGTAATACGTCTGTCCATCGTCCATGTTAGGTTCCCACTAGAGGTTTAATCGGTGGGCTAATGGTGATGATAATCTCTGTTACTGATTTTCCCATCATTAGCTGCACAAAGCAGCTGCTGAAATGCACCTATTGTTGCGATTTGATATCAACACAGGAACAGGAAGCGTGTGTGTGTGTGTGTGTGTGTGTGTGTGTGGATGTATACGTGTGTGTGCGAGAGGGAGAATTAAATTGGTGTCTGGGGAGAGCGTGTACTGGCCTCTGCACTGCACTTTTCCATGTCTTTGCTCGTGGTTTTTGTGCTTTTAATTGCCCTATTTGTGAATGTAAATGTTGTTTTGCTACATCCCTCAACAGTCAGGGTCGTAAGGTGAGCACAATCCTACTGAGAGCAGTCAAACCGGCATACTTGTATGTCATGCTGTGATTCAACATGCTGCAGTGTTGCTTTTACATTATTGGGCTGCACAATTTATCAACATTTTATTAATTAAAATCAATTGCAATTGTAATATGGCCTACCGCAATTTTCAAATCGCAGGAGGAGCAATTATTGTCAAAGGCAAAAAGTATGTCAAAATACAGTTTTAAATGAAATATTGTGCTGCACAGATGTCCTGGCCTACACTACGCAATCTTATCGAATTTGCAATCAGTCAAAAATAATCGCAATGAGATATTTTTTCTAAATTGTTCAGCCCTACTAATTTAGGCTGATTAACATTTGTTTCTTGATGACATAACTCTCCTACAGACGGCCAAATACCTGAAGCCGCACCTTAACATTGGATATAATATAGGCTGCTCTGCATTAATCTACCATCACCAGTAAGCAGCATCCAGAGACGGTTTATTCTGATCACTTTCAGCCATCAGTGAGGCGAACTGAGCACCAGATGACCAACAACATCTGGCATCAGCAGTCTGTCGGTGCTGGTGAGAGCCAACCAATTAACAGGCTATAGATTGTTTTCTACTGAGCTGAAGACCAGGATACGGATTAGCTCCATCAGACGAGAAAATATTACAGACGAGTTCAAAAAAATGTGTTTTTCCATTTCCTGGACTTCAACCGCATTCTTTTGATTTACCTTTCAAACGCTGGCTTTGTGCTGTTGGGCAACAGCAATAATTCTTTCTAAATGTTGCCGAGTGTGTTTTCAGCTGTTTTTCTGCTGACCATTTTGCTGCATAAGCCTCTTAAAGGGATTTGAGAAAACTCTGCACTGTTGCCTTTTCAAACGACCTTTGTTATGGTTCTGTCAGTAGTTACTGAGAAGGACACGAGCTGAGAGCAGTTGGTCTTTGCATCTTTACCCATCAGCAGCAAACATCTGATTCAGTCTCATTACTCCATGTGCTCCCATTTCTTAACAGCTAAAGGTTAAATCCCTCCTACCATCTCGCTCTCCGATATTGTCATGGATCATAAAAATGTGTTTGTTGAAGAGATGAGTGCAGGTCAGCATCTCTGACATGTACACAAGATAATAACACACAAACAAACAACATATCCTCGACATTGACGTTATTGTTCTAACAGGCGGAATGATTTAATTTTCCTCCAGTATTTTAATTAAATGCACAGTACTTGTTCAAACTTAATTAAAGCGTGAGCACACACAAACACAAGAGACATAAGGATCCAGTAAGTGCAGTGTGGTACAGTAGAAACTGTCACGACTGCTAAACCCACAGGGAAATAACATGACTCAAAGGCAGGACCCAGAGGTGCAGTAAGACAGTCTTTACTAATCAAACAGGTTCGGTACACACGAGATCCGTCGGATAATCAGGCAAACAAAGCAGGCAAGGACGAGGCAAACACGAAGTCTATAATAGCAGGCAGAGAGATCAGAGAAAAACCAGGAACACTTAGGAGATTGCTGGACCGCTGGACTCGGGGCAACAAAGACGAAGTGGCACAGAGACTGGGAAACACACAGACTCAATACACAGAGGAGGTGAGGATGATTAGGCACAGGTGAATCCAATCGGAGGGCGGGGGAGACAATCACATGGGCGGGAAAATACACAAGGGCAGGAAGAGAAGTCTCTGAAACGAGAGGAGAGGAATACAGAATAAAACAGGAAATAATGGAATGTTAAAATAAAAGTAAACATAAAGAGCAGGAAGAGACATGGCGATGACGAGAGTTTTTTTGATTGATCAGCGGAAATAAAATAAAAAAAATATCTCTGGTTCCGCTGCAGTCCAACAATGCCATTGTGTAATGCTAAATCAGTGGAGTACTCTTTTTTTTTTTTTTTTTTTAACAAATTAAATGCCCTAAAACAACTGCTAACATGCTGTAAACTCTCCCTAACGGTCCTGACCAGCCTCAGACTCAAACTTCAGCTCCTAGCTGCTACAATAACTTGACGTTCCTTTGAGGGAATTCATTTAGTAATTTGAAGGTACAAATTATGATGTTCAGGAAAAATTACCTAAAGTGTGTTAGCAGAGATAATAACCTTTTGATCCCTGCTGGGCTCCCTAGAGCGAGTCAGCAGAACTGAAAAAACAAAAACCTTCCTCTCCTTGAATCTGAGGAATCACACACCACCTCTCTTTCCTCTGTAAGGTTCCGGTATGACGCGCATATACACACACACACACACACACACACACACATAGATAAACACACACACACACCATCTGCACACTGCCTGAAGTCTTCCAGAGGGTTCACAGGACTTCTTATCTTTCAACAGGAAGAGGAGGACTTGTGGAAGGACAGGGATCTAACCAAGACACACACACACACACACACACACACACTGCAAGTACTGTACGAATATAGAGTTAGGAATGATATTCCTGCTCAGCCGTTGAACACTGAGAGAAACAAGATATTAATGCAGCAATGTACAGCGAAATGGTCCATGACAATAGTAAAAAAAAGCAACTAAAAACATTTATTGAGTTCAACAAAAGAGGCGTCTTTACCTATGCAGATTGTTTCAGTTGAGTTTTTTTTAACGGCCATAAATAGATAAATCTTTACAGTAAAATGATTCTACTTATTGTATCCTATCTTGTTGTTAGGTAACCACTTCAGTACCGTACATTTTAGACACGTAGGGACTTAAGTTGCAATGTTTTAATGTGGGCAAGATATCCAATGTGTCATGAGTTAGCGTGTGATTTCATCCACATCCTTTATTTCATACGACAACAGGGATCATAATGAAACTAGTCAGTGTTTTGCAATAGGAACAAGAGAAAAGAAGACTTTGTTTGCTTGAAGTTAATCTGGATATAGTTTCCCCGAACACATTCAAGTCCAGCATTAGCCGTGAACAGATCACATTATTGTTTATGTGATGTATTATCTCAATGCATCACATAAAGCTTCACCTCGTGCATGTAGAGAACTGTGGTGCACGCTTGTGTTTGTTTCATGGTGCTGATGTTCTGTTTTTGTATTTCTGCACGTGTGTCTTGTAGTTGATGGGTTGGAGAAATCATCATCGCTGGCCAGCTGTGACGTGGTGGTGGACAGCGCCACCAATACCCAGAATGCCCCTCCAACACGGCAGCAACGAGGCAAGCTGTCGTCAATAGGAAAACTGTTCAAACCCTGGAAGTGGAGGAAGAAGAAGACCAGCGACAAGTTCCAGGATCTCTCCAAAGGTAGGACGTCTTGCGTGTGCGTGTGTGTGTTGAGTGAGGATTCGCTCTCATCAGTCAAGTGTCTATACAACGTCATGTCTTGCATTTTTGGACTTGTGCTAAACAGAGGAGCTTTAAAAGGAAAAGAGTGAACGGGTTTGTTTGTAGCTCTCACTGATTCATTCCTGAAGTGTTGGCTGGGAAATAAAAAGGGACAGAAGTAAATACAAAAAGCTCTTTTTCTTCATGGCTGCCAGGTCTATGTACATATTAAAATGTTTGAACCCAAACCAAACCCAGCTAAACCATTTACTTGGAAGGGAAAACAAACATGGACATTGAAATTGAAATCTAACATTGTTTTGGAGCCGCAATTGTCTGGCTTGTTCAGTCTTTCTGTTTTATGGAGTGTACAAAACCTCGCTTTCTCGTGAGAGAAAAACAGCAGCAGTTCTGACTTAGTTCCTCATCTTGACTTTGACTATACGTGGCGCTGACACATGCCATTTAGCAAAAAGAAGAGGAAAGTGGCTGTTGTGCAATGCGTTTGTAGAATTCTGTGTAAATCGTTTGCTGTAGCTAAAAAGACAAGATAAAGGCCTTCATCTTATTGATCTTTCAGTTCTGGAGAGAAAAATCTCCACCAGACAAACGAGGGAGGAGCTCATCAAGAAAGGAGTTCTCATCCTTGACCAAGGTCTGTCTGATCATTCTTTCACATGTTTCTTCGTCATTTACACTTGAAGTTCAGCTCCTTCAAACGTGATGACATTTGCCTGTTGCCAGTAAAAGCAAAACCCAAAAGTCTGACCTCTGCTTCCGAGCAACTGAACACCTCTGGAAAGCAGAGGTTTTCGTTAAGCTGGTAACTATTGTTTATCTCCTTTTAGATGAAACGATCAGCAGTGAGAATCTGAATGGGCACGCCACATCTAGTGTGACATCAGAGAAGGTCAAAGTTGACATTGAGTCTCCAGAAACGGCGCTGGAGGAGCAGGCCACCGGGCCCGACAGCACTGAGGACAAAACAGGTAACTTTTGGATGAGTCACTGCATCTAACATGAGCTTTTGTCACACCAGGGCTAGTTGGTGTCCTTAACTTTCTGATCTCTGTACTAGTTGACACTTCAGCCCTGGAATAGTAGTTTCTCACTTGTATAGTATAGCTGAAATGATAATTAACTTTGTTGAGGCGTTTGTCTTGTTCTTGAATTTGACAAACTTCCATTTTCAAAATTAGAAGTGGCTAATTGTTACTGTTAAGCTCAATTATCACAGTGACAACACTTTGGATTGAGCATAAATTATACAATTTGAAAGCCACAAAAGAAATAATGAGATTGGCACAATTTTATGTGCCAATCTATGTGTACGTGCGACAATTGTACACTTAGAAGGAAAAAAAATAAGAACAGAAGAGGTTCTTTCTCTCCAGTTTCATCATGAATAACCATGATTTGTTTTACGCTTCAAGCAGAAAGAAATATTTTATGGTCCAAGTGTCTCGTTTTTTTCTTGGAAAATGGAGATATTCTGTATCCACAGTGGTATTAATGTGTCCAGTAGAGAACAAAGATAATGATTTATATGCTCGAACTAACACAGCTTCTTTTAGATGTGTGTTGCTTTGAAGTCTTTCCCTCTCGGTCATTTGTACCAGCTGCAGTTTTCTGGCTGGCATTAAATCCTCTGTGGGATCTCTGACGGGGTCTAATGTGTTCAGATAGACATCCCCATTGTACCGGCCTGCAGCAGGCGTTCACAGCCGTCTCCTAATGCCTCCCTCGCCCTCAGGAGACCGGCCGCCGTTCTTCTGTCTGATGCTGCCTAAGTGTTGTGCTGTTCTCATCTCAACCCTGTTAGCATTGAATTTAGAGCCGTTTCTTCGTTCATTTGTCAATAATCAGAGAGGCACACGCAACAAACAAATACAGTAGCAGAACACACATGCCTTCACATCGGAGGATGGGGAAGGTTAATGGGTTTTTTAATCCTTCATATCCCAAGCCTTATACATCATTCATGTTGATACAATCTAAATAAAACCTGCCCAAGACGAACAGATCAAACGTCGTCTCTCATCAGCAGCACCTCTGTCCAACTCACCTCTTATCTATCAGTATCTCTTTCTTTGCTTTTCTCTCATGTCCATTTGTGCATCTGTTTGCACAAATGTGCATCTGCTCAGAAAGGTGCGATACTAAACCGCTCGCCCGGGCAAAGCAGGTGCGACCCTGGGACGTTCAAGCTAAAAAACAGCAGAGCCCCACTCTGCCCTCCTCTTCCAAACCGGCGGCTGGCACTGCAGCCACAACTAAGCAAAGAGACGGTGCTTCGGGGACTAAAAAGACTGCCAAAACCACAGGCAAGACAGGCTCATCCACTCAAGCTAAAGCTAACCCACGGAGCACTAACAACACTAGTCGCGGGATTGGTAAGTTCAGCTAGTTGGGACTGAAGCCAGTTTGCCTGTCAGTGTTTTCTCAGTGTTCTCAGTGTTCCTGCCTGCCTCCCTGCATGGAAAATGTGCTTGCATCCTTGTTTGAAGGGAATGAAGACTCGCTATAAAGCTGTCTGCACCTGTAAACCGTGGCGTCATGTTCTGGAAGAGTTAGTCGAGTCAAGCTTCTGTCAAGTTGCTACAAAATAGTAGCTGTCTCTCCCTCTTGATTGCATCCTTTCCTCATTAGAAGAGATTTCCAGTGTTGTGAGTAACTGTTTGTGATATCTGTTTCTGAGAATGCAGAAGTGAAAATGTATTTTCTCAGCTCTGTAAACGCCCAATACAACTGTGTGTGTATGTGCACATTTATTTGTGTGTGTGCGTGTGCGAGAGCACATGAGTGTGACTGAGGTCCGACAATCTCATGTGGTTTAGATTGATGGCATGATGCAAGGGCATGATCATCTCGCTTTATCCCTTCATCCTGTGTGTGTGTGTGTGTGTGTGTGCGTGTGTGTGTGTGTGTGTGTGTGTGTGTACGTACTCTATTAACTTACAGCATGGTGGAACATGTGATGTTCATGCAGTCTTTTCTGGAGGACTCTGTGTAATTTATTTTAAGTTATTGGCGAAGTGGGACAAAAGTTGTTTTCTTAGTGTTTTAATAACATGTTCAGTACTTTCCTTTCCTCAGGCTTCCTTCAATACTGCTTCTGCCCAAGTCAGCTGGGACAAAAAGGAGCATTTACTACATTTCCCCCATAGACCTTTTTTTCTTAATAAAAATCATATTAACTGTACATTTATAAAAGACATTGAAAATATTTTTGACTGCAAAAAAAGATTCCTAAATCTAAGTTGGACTAAATACTAGTATAAGACAAAGAATCTGTATAGATAGGACAGGATTCACACCTACAGAAGATTGAGAGTTTTCGTTTCTGTAACCTGTGTGTCTTCTGTGGGAGGAAATTGGAGCATCTTGAGGAAAGAAAAAGTCTAATATTTCTCTTCTATCTTTCCCATGTTCCTGTTTCTCCTCAGCCAAATCCTCCCATCCAAAGAAGACAGGATTCACAGCAAAAAATACCCCCACCTCTCGTTTCCGTGCATCTAAGGATGCTTTAGCACAGACGGAGGCAACCGATGCAAGGACGAACCGGAAATCAAACACTTCCACCTCTTCCTCCGTACCTCAAAAGGCCCCCGTAGAGACTCCGAGCCAGCCAGGGGAGTTCAAATCCTCTCTCCTTTCTTCAAACACTTCATCTAAAGCCTCAGGCAATGACACAGAGGGAACTCATGCTGCTTCTCAACCTGCTCCAGAGCCTAAATCTGCTCCCAATGCCTCCATTGCTGGGGAGGAGACCCACAAGGGTATGGGTCCTGGACCCGCCATCCAGTCTCCCCATATCAACACCGCTACAGAGGACACTTCCTTCACAGTGGGAGAGACGGGCAGCGGCTCACAGGGGGAGAAACGGGGGAGAACGGGAGGGGAGGGTGGAGAAGAAGAGAAGAAGAAAGGAGAAACGGAGTCTGCTGCGGAGAACAGCCCGAGGTAAAAATGTAGTAAGGACATGAGAGGTGGTGAAACATTCCTCATGTTTCTTATACATCTCTAGAACATCTCTACACAGTAGTCGTACTGTCGTCACATGATACATGCTAAAAAAAGGATGGCTGACAATATATCTATATTTTTAATTCATTGAGTTCAATAAAATATTGACATTTACAGATCTCAGAATTTGTCCCATTTCAACAAATATGTGTGCTTTTATTCAATTTGTATTCATTTACTGAAGCGAGACGTGACGGGTGACAATAGACCAGACAGAACTTACTACATTTGGTGACATGACAGGATAAAAATGACGGGGCAAAACAAACTAAACAAAAATAAATAGGCAAATAATGAAAGTTAGATTTTGTGGTGTAAGGTGTATGTGTGTGTTAGCGATGCTGCAGTGCAGTCTGTTGTGTAAGGTTCCTGTGTGTGTGTGTGTGTGTGTGTGTTTTTGTGTGTGTGTGTGGTGTAGAGGAGCAATTGGAGGTGTGAGGTGGAGACAGAATAGAGATGGAGAGGAAGAGGAAGAGGAAAAAGAAAGAAAGAGGGAGTAATAATTACAGTGAGCTCACGCTGTCTTGTTATTGTTTCCTGCAGGTCTGCAGAGGCCCAATCTGAGAGGCCACAGGGTCTCAGCGTGAACACGGAGCGGGCCATGGTGACGGTGATCCCCGATAGGCCGAGATACAGCCAAACCAGCGACTCTGACTCTGACGGACCAATCCTGTACCGAGAGGAGGAGGAAGACGAGGAGGAAGACGAGTACACAACCAGTACGGGATTAATTGTGTACTCCTAGAACTCGTACGGACATTTCAGAGAAGCTCCTCGTGACCACACATCGTTAACTTTGACGTGTTGGTGTTTCGTATGAGGCCTTGTGTGAGGTTTCATTAAGGATAGTCTATTTATTTTGTAAACGCTGTTAAAAATGCCGGAAGGAACAAGCAGCTCTAGGTTTTTATTTACATTTGACACAGAGATGCATGTTCCTCAGAGTACATTGAGTCACCAGTTCATTAGGTTACTCTTGTAGTTTCACACAGTCTGTACATTCCAACAAGTCATGGTCATTAGCACCTGCAGTTTGTGGTATGTATCAAGCTGACCTCTGTTTTAAGTGTCACTTAGGGTTCGGTTGAGCTTCGGAACAGAAAGAACAGACCATAATGACTTAAAGGGTGTCATGATAGTTGATGCTAAGCATGTCAGCTCTAGAATAACCCAAACGGCTGACATCGTTAGCTATAGGCTGATCTTTGGACCGTCGGTGGACACAAACAAGCCGCCATTACTGCGGTGGCATCTCAGTTGTCCATGCAGGTGGTTAAGAAGCCTGTGACTAGTTCTCACTGTTGTGTCTTTGTTCCAGGCGCTCTGGCCATGAAGATCCGCCGACGAGACACCCTGAACATCAAGCTACGGAACCGTCCCAGCAAGAGAGAGCTGGAGGAGAAAAACATTCTGCCGAAGAGCTCTGAGACGGAGAGACATGAGCAACGGCAAATGATAGGCTCCAAACTAGTCAGGTACACACACACACACACACACCTACACACAGCATGCTGTGAAAATGTAGCAAGCTGTGAATTTTCATAGTAGATCAGCAGGGAAACAACAGAGACTGTTTAATTTTTTGTGTAGTTGTGGGCGGTGTGCTGGTACAAATGATGCACTTTAAAACTCTGTCTTTAAGTTTAGTTTGGCTTTTTCTACCAGATGAGGCAGAACGGCTGGTGACAAACAGCCTTTGGATTAACAACAAGAAAAGTGTGTGAAATAAAAAATAGTTTCAAACAAACAATGCAATGTATAAAAAAAGATATATATTTTAAATGTGCCACGTTTCGATCTAACGGAGATCTTCGATATTAAAAAGGTCTCCATCAACGAGCAGTATGTAGACACAAATACGTTCATTACTCAGGTGATTGTGATCTGCATGATTGAGAGTCAGTCTACTCGCAAGTTGGTCCAATCAGAGCAGAGCTGAACAAATAGAAACATTAAGATCAATATTGAATCAGCATATATATTAAATATAACATCAAATCAAATATATATTATACATCACAAAAACAAAAATATCCTAGAAACTACTAGATGTAGAAAAAAAAACATTAAAATGTAGAAAAGTAGAAGTACATTAGTAAAATAATAGTAGAAAATAGTAATATATTATTTGCCAAAAAAGAAAAGAAATTGTCAGGAATACAGCCAAGTTCATCTTAGCAATAGGCCAGAATTTGTGTTAACGCCTACATGTTAAATACAATACCTAAGAGGTTGATGAGAATAAATGAAAACTACTATATTAAAAAATACAAAAAAGTCATATACTACTTGTCCAAAAATATATATAATATTTTCGGGATACAAAGTTATAAAAAAACAAAAGAAATCACAAATGTTTGTCTTAAGTCAGTGTAATGTTGTTCAGTCTCGTGTGCTCCTCGTAGAAGAAGTATGTGAACCCAGTTTTGTCTTTTCAGGCGCCTGAGCCAAAGACCCTCCACAGAGGAGCTGGAGCAGAGAAACATCCTCAAGCGTAAGTTCATGAAATATCTATTAAACTGAGCGGTGATGCTGTGCAACTTGAAATGAACTGTCTAACATATATATCTGAGCAAGAAAATGGATGTTCCAGGTTGAACCAGGTGTTGCCAGGTACAATATGACTTGTGTGTCTCATTAATCAGATAGTTGAGACAGAATATGGCCGTGTAAGCTACGAGTTACATTGTGCGCAATACACACACTACACGTAAATATCAAATATTATTTGTGTGTCATGCTACAAAGCAGGCCTGAAATCATCTGCTGGAGGGTTTGCTGGATCACTTTTTGTGCCAATTTCAGAGACTTAAAAGAAGCATTTAAGCTTTGAGTATTATAATTTCAAAGTCGTGGTCTAACAAAACCAGTTTCAAACTGCTTTTTCTCCTAAAAGCTAAGTAAATATGTTTTATGCTAAGTGGAAAATAAGTGAAAATAGCAGCCCACTATTACGAGTTTGAATACAGCGGATACAACACAGGAAATTAAAATTCAAAGCTCAGAAGAACAGTTTAACATGACCACAAAGGAACTTAAAGATTAACTGAACAGTATTTCTGATCAAGTTCATTCATTTGTTAATACAGTTGTTCCATAAAATACTTTGAAATATACAACAGCTGTTTAACTGCCAGGATGAACCTTCGGCTTCACGGCTGGCTGGTGTAGTGATACAGATCTGCCGACGTAAAGGGGGCTGAAGGGCACGTGTTTACCTTTTGTACCCAGACTGTGCATCCAGTTGGTTCGCAACTTCAGTGCTTGGCGTCCATCTGGAGGTGTTGTTGCTTTTAAGTGTCGCCGTTTACAGTGTAACGCACAGCCTGCGTCCCTCCGATGTGTACAGCATGAAGAACAAGATGACGGATATTTATTGCGTAACTTTTAATTTAGGAAGAAACACCAAAAGCAAAAAGCAGTTCTGCTCACTTGTTCTGATTATGGGACAGAAGGTGAGATAGTTATTTCAGTCTCTGATACTATACACACTCTCCGGCCACTTTATTAGGTACATCTTTAATTCTTCATGGCATGGATTCGTTCATGGAGCTCCAGCAGGGGAACAACATTCCTCAGGGATTTAGGTCCATATTGATGCAGTTGTTGCAGATTTGTCGGCCGCACATCCATGATGCAAATCTCCTGTCCCACCACCACCATCGTCTGCACACCTCGGTTGTAACAAGTGATTTTTACTGTTGCCTTTCTATCCGCTCAAAGCAGTCGGGCCATTCTCCTCTGGCATCAACAAGGCCTCTTGACCAGAGATCTGCAGCTCACTGGATGTTTTTTTTCTTATTTGGACCATTCTCTGTCAACCCAAGATATGTGTATGTGTTTAAATCACAAAGCAGGTCATCTGGCAACAACCATGCCAAGTTCAAAGTCACTTGAATCAAATTTCTTCCCCATTCTGATGCTTGATTAGTCTACATGCCCAAATGCATTTAGTGAGTGAGTGTGCTACATATATTATACATCCATAAAGACGCTACAAGAGAGAATGCATTACATATTCAACTCACATATTACATTCTTTCTCTAGAATAAATCAAAGGATATAGGTTCTGTTTATGTTTATGTTTATGCTTCACAGCCATGGACACATTTTAATATGGCAAATCAAATCTTGCTGTTTATAAATAGAAGCAGAAGCTTGTTGCAGACACAGTAGTTGTGAAATGACTCTGTTGGCTTTTTGCACGCAGAAAAGAATGAAGCAGAGGAGCAAGAAGCTAAGCAGGAGTTAAAAAGGAGACTCTCCAGAAAGGTACTGTAAACACCAACCACACACACACACACACACACACACACACACACACACACACACACACACAGAGAGACACACAAAGAGAGAACAGATAGGACACAGTGAGTCTATATTTAGCTGCTAATATGTTTTGCTCCACCTTATGATTCACATTAGGAGGCAGAAAAGATGCTTTTTTGGAGATATCAGCCCATCTAGTGGACACAGATGGAACTGAGACTTTCAGTCTCTAGTTCTTGTGATTAAAGAAAACATTTGCTTCCAAGAAACCTTTAAAATAATAGAGGGTGCAATAATAAAAGTATGCATAAGCATATCGCCATATACAGTATGTTAGACTTATAACTTAAGACTAAAAAGGACCATTGTTGAACTTTGATGTTTATAGTCTAATTGCTCTCTTTCTTCCTGTGTGTGTTTGTGTTTGTGTGTGTATGTGTAGCTGAGTGTGAGGCCTACGGTGGCAGAGCTCGTCGAGCGCAGGATTCTGTGTTTTAACGAGTACGTGGAGGTAACGGACGCCAAAGACTATGACCGGCGGGCAGACAAACCCTGGACACGGCTTACTCCCGCTGATAAGGTGCTACAGCTAATACGCTGCATTGTAAAATCTTGACTATTTGTTTCTTATTGTTTGACTATTTTTTTTTCTTTATTATGTTATCAATTCATCCAGCTGTTGCTAGTTGTTTTACATACTTTATAAATGTGTAACATTGCGTTTTATATCGGCATGAACATGTGAGTGAACTGCAGGTGGTTAAAGGATGTCAAACTAGACCACATGGCCAAAAGTACGAGGACACCTGAACGTTACACCCATATGTGATTGTCGACTGTGTTATTCCAAAACCTTGAGCAGTGATCTGATGACATAACAGCCTCCTCTCTTCTGTGGAGGCTGTTGTTCCACCTGATGAAATTCACCTCAGCTTGCATGAAGTGAGATGATACATGTGTCGATACGCAAAGAATATAAAGGCAGGCATGCAGCAGATCTACTGTACAAACGTAAACCCTTGGGGATCGCTGGAGGGCAGTTTCTATGTCCAGCCTGCCCTCTGCTGTTGATGTTTAAAACTGCACAACATAGAGAAATCCCAGACCGTCGACCTCCTGAGCGCTGAACCCTCACCGACTTTAATCTGCATCAACTGCACAGCAGCAACAGAGGAAGAGACACATGCTGTATGAGGAAAGAGACAGGACTCCATGTTACCAGATCCTTTTTCATATATAGTTTGATAAAACTAACTTTCTGAATACAATAATCTTTTATATAATTTTTATGTTGTTTGACAACAGCAGACAAAAATATATCAACATAATCCCCAGGGAACAAAGAACAATGCACGTTTGCTGCTGTGTACATTGTTCATGTGTACATTGTTCTTGCCAGTACATTACAGCATTACATTATGAATTGTGGATAGTTCCCTGAAGCAAAGTCTGCAGCTACATATTTATGTAAAGTACTCACAAATAGCTCAAAAGGTCCAATGGGATTAGAGTAGAAAACACAGCTGTGTAATAACTGTGTTTTGATGTTGAATGTGTGTTTGGGGAACAGGTGGCCTTGTCCTGCTAGTTGCATTTTTATGAGATTTGTTTGTGTGTGTGTGTGTTTGTGTTTTCTGCCCCTCAGGCTGCTATCCGTAAGGAGCTGAATGAGTTTAAGAGCAGAGAGATGGAGGTTCATGAAGACAGCAAACAGTTCACCAGGTACTCGAGCGGTCGATGACCACCATTTAGTCGACCCGGACGATAACTCACACTTCATTAGTGATTCATCCCCATGAATCCTGCAGTTTACGAGTTCACATCGATCAATATTTGTATTACTCTGATCCTCCAGAGCCGTTTCCACCAACATTAACTAAAGCCATGATCTAAGCACCTCGGTCGACTCCAGTTCCTTCGCCGAGATCTGTGTGACTTGGCTTCATATTGTATCGCTGTACAGAGCGCAGAGAGATCAGTTGAAAATGTCAATTTATATTGCAATTTGAGAAAAAAAGTGTAATCTGAACACTATTAACCGTGAATCGTTTACCTGTTTATATTCTTATGACCCATACTGTTAACCTGATTTTGGCATTGTATATGTTGTATATATTTTGGATTTGCACCTTATTGTTATTGTTATCCAAGACTTTTATATATGCATGTTTTATGTTTGCACTTAATTGCAACTGCTACACAGCAATTTCCCTCTGGATAGATAACGTTTTATCTTTTTGTATTCCGTCATAATTTATGACACTAAAAGCAACTTTATCCTTGCTGCAGTGTTCCGATCAGTCATAAATCCTCAGCACAAAAACACTCCAAAAACGTCATGACACCGGACCATTTTCTATTTTCAAGGAATCTATGAATTCATTTTTGTTAGGGTAAGGATGTTTGAGTGTTTTTGTACCTGGTGAAGATTCATTTTGGATCAAAACTGGGCAGCAGTAGGTGATCGAATGCACTTCATTTTTGTATGTGGTTTAGGGCTGTCACTTTAAAAAAAAAAAAATCAAGTTGGAACAAATGAGAACTAACAACCCACTGCAATGTAACCCTAAACTACGTTGTCTGATTGATTTGTACATATTACATTCATATTGTGCATGTGTGTGTTGTATTTTCACACTTGTGTGTTTGTATTTCCAGATTCCATCGGCCCTAAGCGCTCTCACTGCCAGCTGGAGGTCAGCACCACAAGCTCTCCGGTCCACAGCTCCCAGCAGTCCCCCCGGCCCTCCAGACCCTCAGACCCTCAGTACACAGCTCAGTCCATTTTGCTTTGGGATCCTCTTGCAACTGATGATATACATTCCTGTCAATAGTGACAGTAACAGGTGTGTCTTAAGGCCTTGACCATCCATGGACACCAGTGAAACTTTTGCACATATCTATAGTCAGAACATTGGTGTGCATAGCGCTCCGATTAGATTATTTATTGCAGATGGCCAGAACATGCTGGTATGTGATGCTCTTTTTGTTGTTTTGGTTCACTTCATCACAGAGAGGCTCCAGGGAGGGAAAAATTGGGCAAATTTACCTTCTTAGTATAGTGAATGTGGCTCAGCTGTACTCAAGAGTTTGTGTACTTGCCAAGGTATGCCTTGTTACTAACTGCCAAATGTCCATATATGGGCATCCTCCTAGAACAGGAAATGGCAGCCATTGGATGGTTGCGTGCTGGTGTCAGTGCCTATGTCATAGATCAGAGGGGAGGAGAGGCAGTTTGTTCTGCTCCGATGTGCCTCTCGGAGTTGAAATACTGCAGTTCAGTTTTAGACATATTTAAAGTATATTGCCACTAGAGGGCATTATGACATTAGAGTTATAGTCTGTGAGGATGAAGATGTGAATGTAGATGAAGAATAATCTGCAAGTGTTGTATTTATAACTCGGTGGGCACCCGAGGCTGTTAACAGTGAAGTGCAATGGGAATCACTCCAATTCTAGACAATTCTAATCCCTCGGCACTCCCGATGATACACGATGACCATGCACCATCATATACTGTGTCTTATGTTGAGTTATTAAGTGCAAACCTCTGTTCACAAAGTGCGGGACTTGCTGTTTAGAGGATCTACTTTTTCAAGCTTTGACTTCACTAATTTGGTGCCAAAGAAAAAGCTGATATTTGATTCTATGTTGGTCTTTTGTGTGGCGGACTTCCTGTGATAAATGGCGAACAGGCACTGAGAGTTTCCCCACTGAAGCAATCAACAGTCCTCTTGAAAAAGTCGAGAAGTACTTTATTTTCCATTTTCCTTGAACGTGCTTTTGCGATTGAATCTGTCAGCCCATGATAGATACGCAAGGAGAGACCTGCTGACAAGTGGTCCTTATACATTTTGCCCTAACATGCACCTTAAATCCAGTGGTAAAGATCTGTTTTTATCAACACACAGTTTGATTTGATGTAAGGCATGTAAAGCAAAAGTAATATATTGATATGTGTTCTAGTAATGTAAGCAGACACAAGGGAGGGTATGAAGCAGCACAATGTATTTCTTGGAAATATGTTCAGACTTTAGATTTATGGTTTCTCAGCAACGTGGCTGAGGCGGTTTAGTTTTATGGATCTCTAGTGTTCACCTTTGGAGCATTTTCTTCTTTGAAGTGCTCCAATACTTAAGATGTATGTTAATGCAAACGTAAAGGGGATCAATTAATAATGCTTTGTTTTTGCGTGAATGCCAGAATGTCTTGCTGAGATATCAGAAAAAGAAAAGTCACGAGGCGAAATGTGGAAGGACTGATTTGCAGACGGAGAACCTGAACTTATAACATGCTCTCAACTATATAATACAACTGATATACGAAGACGGGACAGAAATAAACCAAAACTTGGCCTAGCTGTTCAAATAAGAATTAAGCAAAAACGTTCATATAAGAATTAAACAAAAACATGTTTTTCATCCCTGCACATTTGGACTATAGCGGAGATGTTGGCTGACAAGTGGTTGACAAATTGAGCTTGAGTCCAAAGGCTTGTGTTCTCATAATAGACCTCCAACCTCGACAACACTCGTCATTCTTACAAATAAGAACTGAAAAAGATCGATTTTATTCTTTCTGCTTCTGAATGTGAATGAGCTTGTAACATGAAATGATGTACAGTGATGGAAAAGAACCAAGAGTATTCATTCATGCGAATGTCTATCATGCTATATATATTGATTATTTTGTACACATACATGTATATCGAGCATGTGCATATATTGAATTCAATTTTACTACAAATATGACCCAATAGAATGTTTTAAACTCGTACTTTTAGTTGTCTTATTTGCCCCAGACAATAGGAAAGAGATGAAGAGTTCAGAACATGTGTAAGTGCTGTTTCTAGGCAGCATGTTAAAAACAGTATGTTGAATAACTGCCACGTCTTAACCAAACCTACCTGTTACCTAAACAGACCATGGACAAGCCAGTATACAGGAAGTTATCAATCAATATCTTATTTTGTATTCTGGTCCACCTTCACTTTAGCTGAAGTCGGGTACAATGCAGTAGATATTTCATGGATGGAGACTCCGTTTAAAAGCAATTTATAAACCTTTCTGGACTTCACTTTTGATTTATTTCTTCCGATGACCGTAGGTCACCTTGCACAAACTACAAAACGAAAAAAACAGGATGTGACTTGAAATTTTATTTGGTTCATGCACAGGATATAATCCAGATGCATTTCATAAGTGAGCAAACAGGATTCGGTCTATAAAGGTGAACATAATGCATCAAAGTCTAATAAACATTTTAGATACACAAATGTAAAGTGTTGGTGGAACAGCTGTGCTCATACATATGCTGCTTGCATCTCTGTAGAAAAGACAAGTTCATCTTAAAGACAAGTAACATTTATTTGAACCGAGCCTATTTAGCATTTATAAGCAGTATATAGTTGATGAGTAAATGTTTATATAGGTTTAAGCAGATAAAAAGACATTTAAAGCAGCTATAACCAAATAAGTGAGTCCAGCTCATTGTTTAACAGTCGTTACTGTTTTGGCTCCCACTGCTCTCATGGTGTCATTTCTGCCACAACAGGATACTATATACTACCTGCTCAGCAACAAACCGCAGACAGACACAGTAAGCGACTAGCTGGTGAACGTAGTGGGGCATTTAAGACTAAAGAGACACCGCTATTTCCTTCAGGAGTTGGTGGAGACCAAAAACAGCTAAAAGAGAGTGAATATTAGATTTATATTTGCCATTTGGGCTCAAACATGACTCCAAATGAAGGATGATGTTACTCCGTAACTGCTGAATTTGTAAATACGTCGATGTTTGCCATATCAACTGAAGAGTTGTTAATATGTAAAATACATATGTAAAATATTATAACCTATTCGTTATCGTATATAATGTCTAGTTGACTTGATGACAAGTATTCAACACATTTATAAATGGTTTTAAACCTGTCTGGATGATTTTAAATGTGTGAATAGCTCATAGGTAAACAGCCATGAAATACTGTGCTATCAATCATTCATTAGCTGTTTATGCAACAATTATGATGCTAAATCGTAGTTAGAATTGGTGACAAAGTACATTAATACACTTAAAAATGTCTTTATATTTGCTTAGAACTACATTATAGGTAGTGCGTTACGAACCTTTTATGAAGTGTTAATATACTGCTTATAAATAAATAAGTGGTGAAAATAAAAGTGTGACCTAATAAGATTACACTGTTTGTGTAAAACCAGGGTTAGAGCTTGTTGTCTATTTTAACACACAGCTGACTTTCTAATACTGAAACTACTTCAGGGAGTCCTGGTCTGGACTGTCATCACATCTATATCTTATTTTTTGTCCATGCAACACTGATGCATAAATCCATGTTGTAGTCCAGAATGAGGTGCAGGTGTTAAATTATGACCAGTCAGTATTAATCACAAGGAGCGAGTCCTGTAAAAACGTTTACGGCTGCAGTCTGTGTCATCTCATCTGCTATGGAACTGTGAAATAAACACAATAAACCCAAAGAAAAGTTACGATAACCCAACGCTCATTTCTTTGCATCGTTGAAGTATTAAACACACAATTCCTGCCATTATATTTCTTTTGAAAAAATCTCTAAAATTCCAGCTGAGTTGGTTTAAAGCATTCACAGACACTTTGACACTCGTTTTTCCCGGCTGCTGCTGTTAATTTGCAGCACTGGAGGCTTCCACCATGGAAAGGAAAATGTTTACATTTGAGGAGGTCTGCTGTTGTAGTGGTGCTTGAGGCTTCCTTTATCACTTCCACAAACCCCCCCCCCCCCCCCCCCACCCCCACCAAATACAATCAAGAAGCCATAATCAGACTACTGCTGCTGGTGATCCTAAAGCCTTTATTCTTCAACATGTAATTCACAGTCAGGTATCATGATAGGGATCACAAGTGTCAGTCACAATATAAACCCTCCAGCTCTAAATGCATTGATCTTTTTCTTTTTTTGTATTGATCTTTGAAGTCATAGGATGATGTCATATATATATCCCCAAAACAGCTACTGTTGCGTCCAAACTGTGTACATTGTTTTTGTATATAAAGAATCATGGGAAAACCTCTATTTTGTCATCTTGTTTTTTCTCGTCATATGATCAGTAAATACTTTAATCACTTAAGGAAAAATAGGCTTGAGCTTATTACACAGGAATGTATAAATAAAAGCGTGTCAGCAGTAATATGGATGCAAACAGGTAGAGTCCTGAGTATTGTGATTTGTTTTTATAGATTCAGATAAAACATTTGCACGTGCCCAACAAGCCTGTAAGAAAAAAATGTTTTTTTAAATACATTACATCATTCCTTTCAGATCTCCTGAAATAATTAAAAGCTGCACCAATTTTTTTATTCCCACTAATGTCACAAGGACGGAGAAATCTACAGCCTATCTGGACATTTTAACGTCGGGCAATTAGTGCCAATTAAGCCTTTCAAGGATATTATTCTTTTTTTTAAATGAAGAAAGCCTTTGAACACAGCTCGTCTCTTCACCTTCCGTGTGCCCTGAATTTGAATAATTGTCGAGGATGACAGCGTAATAACTCTTTAGCAAAAATGCATTGAACCTCGCTATGCTTTTTGGCTCTCTCCGAGATTCTGGGTTACAAAAGGCCAAACTAATCTGCTGAAAGTGGTCCAGACTGAAATATCTTAACAACTGTCGGATGGATTTTATTATACTATATTCATCCCGGTAAGGGGGAAATTTGTCTCTGCATTTGACCCATCCCTAGGGAGCAGTGGGCTGCCCATGACAGGCGCCCGGGGAGCAGTTAGAGGTTCAGTGTCTTGCTCAGGTACACTTCGGCACAGGACACGCAGCAGCCAAGGATCGAACCGCCGACCTCGCGGTTACCGGACAACCCTCGCTACCCCATGAGCCACGGTCGCCCTAAATACATATATGTATAAACGTTCATTGTGCCCAGAGAATGAATCCTAATGACTTTAGTGAGCCTCTGAACTTTCTTCCTGTGCCATCACGGCATCTACATTTGTAGTTTTCAGTGAGATGTCTCAACAACTATTAGATGGATTGCTATGAAATTTGGACATTCATGCTGAATTATAACAACATTCACCATCACATCAATGTTTTTATTCAATCGCTTAATTTATTGCTAAATACCTGTAAAACTAATGACATTCCCATCAACCTCAGCTGTGCTTTGTGTCAAGTGCAAATTAGCAAATGTTAGCATGAAGCTATGATTATGAACATCGGCATGTTGGCATTGTGAGCATATGTTAGCGTTGATCTTAAAGCCTCACAGAGCTGCTGCAGACACTTGTGTTGATGTCTAGTCTTTCTCTTCGTCAAATCCACATTGATGTGATTAAAGTAATGTATCACTGTATACTGAAGTTAAAATAAGAGCATCAACACTGACAAATTTGGTAGTCTTAATATTTCTCTACCCGTCTTATCACACTTGTGGCTCAGTTGCAAGGAACTCTGATTAATTAAATCAATCACTTTTTTTTTCCATGTCGTAATACAAATCTGTTTAATTTGACAAATGCAAAATAAGACAGTTCTAGTAACTCTAATAGCTGCTCCCCAAACAGGGATATATGAATGCATCTTCAGCCACCAATTTGCAAACCCAATGTGACAGAGGAGTCAGACTCAAACCGCTTTACTCTGCCGTGCCATTAAAACTACAACCGCTTTACTCTGCCGTGCCATAAAAACTACAACCGCTTTACTCTGCCGTGCCATTAAAACTACATTTTGCCAAATAAATTGTATGGTCTCAGAGTGCATGGCATCGTAATGCATGTGTTGCCAGCATCCCTGAACCTTTGAGCTAGTGTGTGTTTTTGGTGTATATGGGAGGATCTCTATGTGAACCACCATTAAAGTATCAAAGCACCAGCCCATTCATTCTATTCAACCTCATCCAGGGTACGAACCTGCCTTTTAAAGGGGATGTGGCTGTAATGGATTGATTCTGAAGAAAAGGACAAGGAAATGAAAGCCGGAGAGGGAAGGAGACAAGGGACGAGGAGATTCGGATATTTAGATTGCAGAGACAGTGATGGTAGGAAATGAGAGACAGTCAGAGGTGTGAATAACCTTCAACTTGAATTGCCTTCTCTGATAACCTGCTGCCTTTGGAATTGATTTTACAGAACATATGTGCAACAGCTCGACCTCAGTGACAGGAAAGGTGTGAATTAAAGTCTTTAATTTGCTTGTGATGTACGGCCTCTTGTCGACTTTGCTGCTCCCTTGCACAATAGACAGTGGTGATAATCGATTTTATAGAGCGAAGCAGGACAGCTAGGAGAGCTAGATAACTGGAGCAGCTGGTGCTTATACCTGGAAGATGTCCTCCTGGACCACAGTGATCATAAACCTCCTGCTCTCTCACAGACAGACACTTCTCTCACCTCACCACATCCACTCCGTAAATCCTCAGCTTAATCTTAAACTTTAACGTTTTTTTTACAAAAAAAACTAAAACTAATTTTGCTTTTAATTCCCTTTGCTCAGAACTGTCATGAAAAGTTAATTGTTCTGTAAGAAGTGAGGGTGACAACCTGTATTCTAAAAAGTTAAACAGGATTTCTCATTGCGCAAAACTGCTTCTGAGACTGCTCAGACGAAACACAAAGTATTTCATCATAAAGACCCAGCATACATACGCTTACGTCTTCTGAGGGTCGTTATATGGTAAGCCTATCTGAGTAGTAGAGATGGAGAGAGAAAGTGGAAGAAAAGGAGGAGGGGGTGTGAGCGGTAAAGAAGTAGAGAGTGGAGGAGAACAATAATGGATAAAACAGGAGACTGGAAGAAAAGGGCAAAGATAATTGGATTGTGGGAGCATTCATATTTGACGAGGGTGAATGTGCTTCCTTGACCTTTTCACCGCCTGACTGAGGTCCTGTGTAATCAGAGAGCCAAACGTGACGCTCACATCAACGTGAACACATATAGGGCGAGTGGTTATTGGAAGATGTCACTCACTGTATTAGGCACCTTTTAAAAATGCAAACATGCAATGATGTCATTGAACTTTCCAGTCTAGCTTTCAGAGAAGGACCTGTAGGAACACAATTAATCGCCACATTAAAAAGGCGCCGCAGGGTCCTGAGTGGCCACAGAGGTGAGGTGATAATGAACTGCCATGTGAGATTAGATCGATGCAGTGGGTGTTGAACTGTGAGAGGTTTAAGCAGGCCTGCACTTACTAACCTCAGTACCAGCGAGATGGGTCCTCTCCAGCGGGGGGGAAAAAAAAAGTTTGTACAGTTAAACTGCTTCAAGTGGAGCTGAACTTCATCTCTCTGTAGGTTTCAGCTTGAGTACCTCTGGAATTTAGGAAAACAGTGTGGGTGAGGAAAACGTTCTGCATATCCAAAATGATTATGAATTTAAAAATATACCAAATTAAATGACAATAGTCTTCGAGTCATTTCATTCATACTCACAAATGTCAACCTCATGGTGGTGGTGGGGAAAAGTCAGGGAATTACCGTTAGGATTCATCCTCTGAGGACCATGAACGACTGTACAAGATTTCATGGCAATCTATCCGATAGTTGTGTTTAATCAATCTGGACCGAAGTGTGTCCTAAGCCAAATTTTGGTGGTTCCAGTTTGGTCTCAGAATATAATAAAGCTCAGCTGCTGTGCTTTTGTTTGAGTTAAATGTTTTTTGGATATAGATTAACAACCTCAAAACCAGATGGTATGAAATGAAACAACATGGGAGTTAATTAAATATTTCTAGCATGCATTAAGAGAAAACAAGACATTTTTCTTTCAAAAATATCAGGGTCTCTCCGTCAGGCCTTAGTGGGGTATTCAATACCTTTATCACCTCATATGTGATCAGTTTTTCCTGCAAATATAACATGTGTATTATGAGTGTCCTTGTACTGTAAAAGTATTCATAGTGTGTTTGTTGGCAGGCAGGACACAGTATTTCTAGTCATTGTGAAGGTCTCCAGAAGGAAAAAAACAAGATGTTTTACATACACTGCTCTTTCCCTTTGCTGAATGAAAAAAACTATAAAGAACATTTCTTATGTTAGCACAGTATTATTTCACATACCGAAAAAAATGTTGTGATGATTAAACTTTTTTCAAGGTGAAAAATGGAGGTGTGGGGAGATATAAAAGTCATCCTGATCAGCCCATTTCATCATTTCTCCTGTCTGCTGGGGATTTTCTCAGTAGATTAATACAGTATTTTCACTTTCTTCTTTAGAGAAAACATTATAAATTAAAAAAGCTGTGCAGAGGAGGTCTCTCTCGGAGTGCTTTACCTACAACGTGGGTATGGAAGCTGCATTTGAGAGTCTATGATCAAAGTACACCCACCTGCAAGCCTTATTCCCATTAAAAAGTCCATCTCCACTAATGTAGCTGGAAACTGTGGAGCAGACGTCTATTTATGTGCTCAGAGCAAACAAGTCAAGCATTTCATGCGAATGTTTTATGTGTATGTGTGTGTATGTGTGCGTGATGGCACACCGACAGACCTCACGCGGCTTTCATGCCTGACTTGGCAGCGCCGTCTTCACGATTCTCAGTGAGGACAGATGGCAAGGACTTACCCCACTAAGTAACCCTCCAACACACACACACACACACACACACACAGCCAGACGTGATGTGCAACACAAGAACTTCCTTGGAACCCACTGATGTCTCTCAATCCAACAATGAGTCATGCATAGCATCCTCTCCCACCAAGTGTCTGTATGTGTGTGATTTTGGCTGGCAGCGTGCTTTGATAAATCACCTGAAGTCAGCAAGTCAAACCTTAGCGCCTGCTGCTCGTTTCCAGTCACACGTCTCACTTTGCCTGCTGCCAACAAAAGCCTTAATTGTACCGACTGCAACTTCAAGCATCTACTCTACATCAAACATCCTGAGGCGATTTGCATTGTGACATGATTTTCTCATGGCTGGTGGCATATTAAAACGACACTCCTGATCAAAGGAACTGATTCAAAGTCAACACAGGAATAATTTCCTTAATGTCTGCTGTGTTTCACGGCAGTTTCTAAGCCGTTGCAGCTGCTTCAGAAGTAAATTTGCACTTTGAAATCGAATTGCTATCACTTGCTTTTCAGGTGTGCAAATGAAAATAAACCAAACAACGCAATTAGTAGCTTCATTAACCACAAAAATCATATATGAATATCAGCCACCTCGTCAAATTAAGTTATTTGATTTTTTTTCCCTTGACTTGAAGGATAAACTGTTTTCCATTAAATAGTCAGTACACGTTATTAAAAACATAGCAATGTCTAACTTTACTCGGCAATCAGACGTAACGACACACAGCGTCGTCAGGATGTGTGGGTAAGTCATGCACAGCTGATCTGTGTGCACTCAAATGTGTGGGTGGATGATTGGGTACGTTTGTGTGTGTGTGTGCCTAAATGTGGTGCATATACGCGTGAGACTGTGTGGGTGGACAACAGTTCGTTGAATCTGCGAGGCCAAACAAGGGAAATTCTCTGCTGAAACATACCTCTGTGCAGTATACACAGATGCAGCTGATACGCTTCACCCGTGTTAGAGGTTGTTAATGTTCTAGCCTGCAAGTTCATATTTTCCAAACTGAAATCAAGTTTGTTATTAAAATATAGATGTCGATGCAAAAATTCAACTTCATAGACGTGCATGTATCAAATGACCTTTTATCAATACAATTGTGCACTGCTCTTGAGCTTCAAAACAAGAAATTGTTTTCTACAGTCCCAGTCCGAGACTTTTAAGTCCTATTTCAAGTTAACTTTTGAGTACTCTGCACATGCACACTTACATATATATCATTTTTATACCTATATCAATTGTTTATGGTAACCAAATGTTTCCTTGTTTCCCCATTTCTATTCAGTTAATTTCTTTGAGCTTATGCACATGTTGAAGCTTCATCTAATAAGTTATTAAATATTCCTTTTCTTCATCTTTTCTTCTCTTCTGTGGGATGGAATAAATCCAATATTGAATGCATACAATAGAATTTACCCAATTTGTTCTCCTGTCACGAATGGAATTTACAGATAGATGGTGAATTAAATGAAACATTTGAGTACGGTGAGTGAGAGAAATTCAAATGCCTGAGTGGTCACTGAGCAACTTAATGAGTATGAAGATGTTGTGAATCAAACTAACTGAACATGGAAAACATGTGTGCTGCACCACCACCATATATTCCAACTTAGGGAAGGTCTCTTAGAAGAATAGTGTTCATCTCTTCTATTGCATGACAGGAATCTACCTTTGTCACATATCTGTATGTAGAAATGACTACATTTTAAACGGTAACACGTGAATTTTAATTAAATCAAAACAGAAATTTCAACACAGAACACAGCTCCATCAGTTAATACAATATTCAACAGATGGAAGTACACCACCGTCTTTTCCATCATCTCTTCTAAAAACTGTTTGGAACGTTTCTTACTTTACTTTCTTTAACATTTGTAGTAAAAAAAGAAAAGCACAAACATCGTGTAAAAACCTCCACAGCTCACTCCAGTGTAATTTATGCATCATCAGGTTTGTCTAATGGGGGTCCACATGGTTGGAGCATCTTCTCCATCAGGTTGAAGCGGACTCTGGCTTTGCTCTCGTTCTCAGCGACGGAGAAGTAGTTGAGCAGGTCAAAATGTCCCATGTAGGAGCAGTAAGAGTCTCTGTGCTGGTTGACCAGCCATTCCCACTTGCTCGTGTCGGCGTGTCCTGTACCGATGTACTTAGACTGAAGATGCTCCAGTTGACTGTGGATGTTGTATCTATCGGTCATTCTCGCTGAGATGAGGGTCCCAGAGGCTCTAGACAAAAGTCAGATGCAATATCAGTTTATAAATTCATGCTGAGGCAAACTGATTGAATGTTAGCATTGTAAGCGGCTGTAAAGGCTAACTTTACATATTTGGCTCACGTTAGTTATTGTAACATTAACCACTTTCTGTGTGCTTGAGCTAGCTACGTGCTCAAATTAAAGTAAATAACTCCCTCGCTTTGAGCCATATCACATTAATGGCTAACGGTTAGAATGCTAACGTTATTCTATTATTAATAATGTTACGTTAGCATAACAAGACAGCTCAGTCATTATAAAGTCAACTACTCTCTATGTGTTTGACATAGTTACTTGCTTAATACAACCATAAAATATAAATAAAATTGGTCCATTGCTTCGAATTGCTTTCTACTGCTTTTACAAAGCAGCAGCTAGCATGCTAACGTTGCTTTCAATGGCTTTCTGGCTAACAGTAACGTGGAGTTAGCTAATGCTAGCTAAATACAAGTATCCTCGAACCGTCACTTAAAACTGCTCTTTTAGCTACATATGTGTTTCTAAGTGATCATGTAGCTTTCAAATACAAAAGAGACTTACTTGATAGAATGTGAGGAGTTTAGAGCGAAGGCTGAAGATGTAAATAATCTTTCGGTGGGTATGTCGCAATGCAATGAAACGATGACTTCCGGTTGGTTTCCCGTTTACAACGAACCGGGGAGAAACAACGCCTATGACTCTTTAGTTCCTCTTCTCCAATTCCTAACAAAATGTGCTTTAATGACCATGACGGTTAAGTACAGTGTTGCCTAACCATGTTGTACATGGTTTAATAATAAGAGATAAGAGAGATAACGTAATGGTGAGAACCACAGAGGAAAAAAGCTAACCTTAAAATAACAGATTTTGAACACACAAGAAATGCTGTTTTGCTGTTACAATGTCCCCCCCCCCCCCCCCCCCCCCACACACATGCAAGTCTTTCTAGCAGGTATACTGTTTATCATGTTCATCTTGCTTTAACGTGTAGCATGTTATTATTTCCTATTTTGCAATAAACACAAAGCTGTTTCTTGTGTTGTTTTTTTCTTAAGTGAACTACTACATTGTAATATTTCTATTGGTGCTTTAATTATGGGCAGAGTTGTTGTTCATCTTAATTACAGAGTAGCCTACTTATAGAGTGCACTCATCCCTGAAGCTTTAAAGACAAGACAAGAAAGGTGCACATTTTTGTTAAGGTTATCTGGTATGTTTTATTATAGCAAAGCTAATTCCCAACTCAGTCACCCGATGGGAGCACTTTGGACAATTACCTGACTCTTGCACAGGTTGTTTTATTTTTTTTATTTCAAATAAATTAGTTGTTTCTCATTACAAACAGCAGTGGAGGGAGACCAAGAGGAAGAAAAATGCAATATTCCTAGTAATGGGTAGCGGTAGTGGTGTCCTCAGCAGATAACATCCACTGGGTCAGACTACCATAACAAGATATGGTACATAAACCCCTCATACATTAAAAAATTCTAACATTTTGCTGCCTTTACCCAGGAACATTACTGCTTTTGTTCCCACTAGAGCCATGGTGAAAGATTTACAGCTTTCTTCCCCCTAGCTCTCGTTGTGGCAATATGCACATGGAAAATTGACTCTGGCTTCTGTTCCCACAAGGAGGATATCTGCCTGAACATTTACAAGTTATGGTGCACGGGGGAAAGGTATTGTTCATAGATGTTGGCGGCACTGTTTGTTGTTTTTTTATGTGTCCAGCCAGCGATTAATAGAAATAACTAAAAATCCAGAAAGAATCAACAAAGTTTGCCGTGATAATGGATCAATATTAAAAGCAAAGTAAGGTACAACGATGCAGTCAGAGGTTAATTTCCACTGACATGCGAAAAGCTAGGCATTCAAGTCGTTGGAAGAAGTTTAGATATAGAAAAATCTCCCATCATAATACAATCACATCACTGAGGTTCACTTTCATGTGTGATTACAGCATACTCTATTCAGTTAGGTCCCATGAGGACTGCTGCTCATATTGATTGTCTGTATAGCTCACCCGCTCTGGAGAAAAATGCCCAAGGATAGTAATTCGATATGAAGGATAACAGTGATAAGAGAGGAAGGTCCATTTATCACACTGCACCATGGAGCTCTACAGGGATAGAGATTACATTTCTGATCACATCCTGCTAGCAACCGCTGGGAGTGAGGTCAAAGACATCTTATCAACTGTGGTGACAATAGTATATTGTTCTTATGTCATTACAGAGAAAAAAGCAGGGGTGCCCAGAGGATCTTGTGAGCCTTAATTTGTTTCCATTCCTTTATGTTTGTGGTATACTGTAGTGCCATGTATTTAGTCTTTATGGGTAAAATAGGAGTTCAATGTGGTTTGAGGGATATAACCAGACTGTATCTCCAGTCCCTTGGCATAAGAGAAGCTAAATGCACAATGAGGGCAGCAGACAGGAAAATATGTGGGATTCGCATCGAACTGAGAATAAAGACACAATTATATGTGTGCCATTAGTCTTCTGAAATCTACTTGAAGGAGGAGAAATTACATTGAAGGGGGGTTGAATGAGATGTGCTGTTCCATTATGCTTAACAGGATTATTATTGAGTCCATTGTTATTTTGTTCTCATTATTGGGGAAATGGAGACTTGGGAAATATTAAAGTGTTATAGTAAGAGTAGTCCAAACCGCCAGCCCCACTT
This sequence comes from Anarhichas minor, assembly GCF_050575085.1. Classification (NCBI taxonomy): domain Eukaryota; kingdom Metazoa; phylum Chordata; class Actinopteri; order Perciformes; family Anarhichadidae; genus Anarhichas; species Anarhichas minor. The sequence goes on from NW_027466500.1 coordinate 2,829,699, forward strand.
ACAGTACAGAACCATTAAGCAGAGCTTCAAAAGACCTTTTCAGTGGAAAGTGGGATGTTATGGTGAACCAGGTGTGGAGTGTGTCTTCGTAGACGGTATTAGAACTACTCTGTACAATGCCCCTTATGAAGAGCCTTTTAGGAAGGTATACCTAACTGCTCCAATGCCTGAAAGATGCTCTGGCAGAAAAGGACAGTATGTTGTGTATGAAGGATCACTCGTGGAGACCAAGCGGCAACCTTCAGGGCTTAAAAATTAAGCTAATGCCTTGTGTCTAAAAACTGTAGTTCATCAATGAAGCTGGCTCCAAAAGTGAGTCAATCCCTGTAGACCCCGAGATTAAAATGACCAGCAAAAATAAACATGTTTACAGCCTGCTACAAACGGTTTTGGTCTCTATAGCTAATAGAGACCAAATAGCTAACCCTTTTAAATGATATTAAGGCTTAAAGTAAGGCATAATTAGGGCATGGCTGCTTTGAGTGACAGACGGGTGCCGTCACAGCCGCTAGCCGCTATCATGGCTGTGATTGTGATTTTGGTGCTTTTTTGAGAATATTGGACAAATTACGTGTCTTGCTGTGGTGTTGAAAGTACTAACAGAACGTCCAAGCAGTCAGTGCTCCAGTTTTTCAGTGAGGGAAAATGCACAGTGCATGCTCCCATCACATGGGCAGCCCACACTACTACCAACACTACTGTCTGCTTTCATGTAAGTTTTGATTATATTACTGGAGTGAGAATATTTTGTATTTTTTATAATATTTCAGTCAACCAGCAGTTAGTAGCCGGAAGACAAGTACACAGTTCATAACTTGTTAATACAATCTGCTCATTTTTGCGATAGCTAATTGTTACCATTTGGGATTTAGTTTGATTAAGCCCGCTAATTTGGTTTTAATTAATCTATTTTAATTTATTCTTTGTTGTAAAACATTTATTTTACAAGTTATCATTCAGGTTTTCAGATTATGAATTATCAACATTATTAAAGTACCTTTCTCCATTGATCAACTAGCTAACTCACCACATGGCACACTGGACATTGTATGTATTTGACAGATGAATATATTTATTTGACAAATAATGGGAGTATGACTGCTTATGAAATGGTAAAATAGTTTTTATCTATCTCAATGTGACATGTTACATACAGCCTGAGCAAAAAAAACAAATGTTTCCATTTTATTCCCATAATTTGTTAATTCCTTGCCCGAGACATAGGATTCAATGTAAATGGTTTTGTAGTTCTTTGTTTTTGTACTCTTGCCAGATAGATGTAGTCTTTTGTCACTTTTGGGGAGCTACATCTATGGTAAAGTAATAGTCCCAGGGGCATAATCAAACTTTGATAGCCAGCCTTTTAGTGAGCAGACTTGGGAGCTGCAAAGCACTAGCTGGAGGAAAAGGTAATGAAATCAGATGGATGGATGGGAATAGTGCCTGACTGGATGGCTCCGGTGCCCCACAGTCCTCCTGAATGATGGCTTCGAAAAAAATGGAGTCAGCAATACTTCCAGTGATTTAAACAAACTCCCTAAAATGGAGCCATTCTCAATTTCCAGGCGTCAGAGGTAGATAGAGAGGAGAAATAAAAACAAACTACACCCTAGGGTTGTTACAGCGATGGCTGCTTAGTCGAAGGACAAACTGAGGAGGTTCATTGGTCAGCTTTCAAACTGCCGGCTTTTGCTGGGTGGCTGGTTCATTGGCAGACGAACTAATGAGGTGAATGGCAGCTTTAAAGGACTCAGTGGTAATTTGCTTTCTGGTACATTATCTTGACCAACTGACCGGTTTGTTTTTCTGGCTTGTTTTCTGTCTGTTTTCTCCGGACAATGCAGGACTTTCATTTCCCCACCACACCTGAGATTCTCTCTGCCGCATCCACTTCTCTTCCTCCTGATCTGCTGTGAACCACACTGGCAAAATGCAATGTTCCTCTTGGTCAGATGATGGCATCCGGTTAGCCATTCAGCTAGGTGTGAAATAGCCTGAGGACACTGCTGCTCTCTGACAGTGCTGAGTTCCAGGGATATCAACGCTGGGGGGGAGGGGACTTCAATTGGATTTGACACAGTTCTGAACATACAATCTCACTCCTTCTTGCATTTCATGTCTATCGCCTGTTAAAAAACTCATTATTTTGTCCATTGGTCACGTGCTACGCTCAGTCAAGAGCCGGTTCACTCAAGGCTTTGGTTGTGACCTGAGAAAATCCACAAGCAGGGTGCAAAGATAAACCACGACTCTTTCTGGCCTGTGGCTTCTCCCCTGGAGCCTTCGGAGCAGTGCGTGACTTTCTCAAATGAATAGGAATCGCATTTCCTGTAAGGAGAGATGCAGCGCTGAATCTCATTATTTAGCCCATGCCAGTTGCCCATTCTGTGATATTCTACAGACTATATGACACTCAAACCATTTTAAAACCTGATGACAGGATGTACAAAACATGCACTTTTAATCAATAATGTTCGATCAAAAATATTTACATAGTCAACATGTGCAGAATCGTAATGAGATGATTAACCTGATCAAATATGAACCATTTAAAATAAAACAGTAACAGAATGTGTGCATTTTGTTATCAAGTTCTCAGTTGTTTCCTGTATGCAAACAGCAGAGTAAATAAATGAGCCATAGTATCACATTTCTGTCAGTTAAAAAAAAAAAAAACTAAATGTTTTTTGATCTTCTGATACAAACAAAGGCTTTGAAGGCTTTTATATGAGGTAATCTAACTTTGGTGTGGTTGATTAGCTAAGGTTTGGTTGATTAGCTTTCCAAACAGACAAGGGCAGCCTCCCAACGTCACGTCTGAACGAGAGCAGTGTCTCTGCAGAAAGAGGGGACATTCAACGCCACTTGATAATAATCGCTATGACAGGAGCAATCATGCTGCCAACTCCAATAACATATTGCCTGGCTCCCCGACAGGATGGAGTTGAAGGCATGTACGCAGACATACATGCAGCGATGCGCCCACGCCCTCCTGAGCCCGAGCTGGGGACGTTTTCTTACACAGCACCTCGTGCACTCTGCACATGCATGCATGCACATTGAATCCCTGGCGACCTCACAGATTGTCTGGGTTGATAATGTCTACGCATTGAGCACATTTGTATTTTAGCTGATATCTGAAGTTAAATTCTGCGACGACTCAAACTTTTCTCATGTTCGGAAATCACTCTTTTTTTTATTGATCACAGAATCAAAGCTTACTTGCAATAAAGGCAGCCCAGTGTGAAATATGAAAATGGTGTGGAAACAGGTTTCAGTCCATTTCATGCCCTCTTTCACTTCCCCTCAACACTTGGTAATACGTAGGCACCATATGTCAAGCACGTGGCCACTTGCTGAGTTAGAGGGGGCAGGGTCAGAGATGAGCAGAAGACTGAAAATAAAACGCACCTGCTGTTAAACGGGCCTAGTAATTGAGAATCACACTTGATTTAATATCCTGAGAATAGGGAGGAGTAAAGGATGGCAGATGACTCACTTCCGTTTCAAGTCTATGGCATGAAAATTCGTAGAGGAAAAAAGAGAATAGGCCCTTTTCACAGCAGTCATTTTGAATGTCATTGCATGGTAACCACATGTGTAATGAGGTGCTGCAGGAATGAGTCCTAAATCCCAGAAATGAGTTAGCGCTTTTGCACTTCCATTTTACTCGTCTCAAAGTTAATGGGTTTTCTTGAATGGGTTTTTGTTCAGATGCCTGAAATAAGGTCTAAATTGTAGAGATTTTAACATTCAACATAAAATATGTTGAAGCTTTTAACGGTCTTTAAAAAGGTGGCCTTGTTGTGTGTACTCATGCGATCATGGCGTAGTTCGTTTATAGCCTAACGTTAGCTAATTCTGCCGATTGCATTCAAGCTTCAAAAATCATAAAAGTGGTGTTTATTTGTGAAGATTATCTTGCAGAACAAAACGTATAATTATCATAAAGTCATGTTTGCCAGAGAGTATGCATTAAACTAAAATCCAATGGAAAAATCTCATTGGCTTCTTGTCGAGGGAAACAGTGCGTCTCTAACTTTTGGGTTTGGCTTGCAAAAATACATCATCCATGCACCTCTCTATCATAAACATTAATTATGGCCTTATTCCATTTAGTTTGAGCCAAGGCCCTGGTATTGTGCATGCTACAAACAAATTTCCCCCTGGGGATGAATAAAGTGCATATCTATCTATCTATCTACTCACTGCATGGACAGTGGACAGTGGACACTGGACAGAATGGGACACTAGTTAATTAATAAGACCTGTGTCTACCCTGCTATGTCAAAATGACTGCTGTGAAAATGGCCTATTACTAAAAGATTATAGTATATTACTTCATATTCCGTCATGCATTGTGCAGAAAAAAGATGAAAGACTATAAATAAGCCCATTGAATACATAATTGTTCTCTCAGCTCTCGAAGAGTCACGTCCACTTCAGTCTTCTGCATTCTCAAAGGATTTCCTATGCGAGTATCGAGGAAAAACTATCAGGCCTACATTTAAAAATCATTACATGGAGGACATTTATCGTGCCAAACACTGGTGTAGGTTCGTGTCTTGGTGTAGTTGCAGGCAGCTGGTGTTGTGCATGCTGGCTCTCTGGTGTGCCATACTGTGACAGATGAATTGAACCACAGCTATCGTTAATGTTATTTGTTACTCCTGTGCTTTTACTGCACTGACAAATCAAAATATCTGCTGCTGTGATATCTCAATCCACAGCAAAACACACGCACACACACACACACACAGAGCTGATGCAGCACCTTATGGCTGAAATATGGAGAATTGTCACAGTAGTAGGTATTTACGTGACAGCAATCATTTGGTGGTAAATTCCAGTGCCAGGAGACTAGTAGTGACTAGTGACTGTGGGGAACAAGCTCCTGCCTTAAACTGATGGTTGCTGGATTTCAATTATGTCTGCTCCGCCCCTACAAAGTATATGTTCTGATAATATCCTCATAATTCATTTTTATTGTTTGTTATTTGGACTACTAATCTCTGAGCGTAGAAGAAAAGCTGTGTTGTGTTTCAAGTTGAGACTGGAAGACATATTTGTATGTGAAGACAGGACACACCGCATGCAGGTGATATTTTATTCAGATGCAAAAAAAAAGGCATTCCTTGAGATTCAGAAGTACATTTTATTCCATAAACAATGATTAACAGCACAATGTTTACACGCAATTTGTTACAGAATGTTCATGAAGTAGAAATTATTGTCTTTAGATTACAGGAAATGCCATTTACAAGTCATGAAAGCAAGCAAATGAAAAAAAGGAAAAATCCAGTGGTGCATGTGTACGGATCATGGACATCATTAAATACATTTAGCTTCAACAGTATATTCTGTATGTGTCGCCTGCTGCAAAATGTGTCTCACTGCCAATTGGCCCCTTTTGTTCCAGAAAATGTTCGTTCATTTCTTATCATCTCACTGTTAATGTTTGTTAATTAACAAATTTAAAAGCATTGTTCTCGGACTAAGTAGCTCTTACTTACTTATCACAGCCAAACGTTTGCTAGCTAGCAGCATTTCGAAGCACAGCGTTCTGCTTATTTAATTAATCTTCATTTTGCCCTGAAATGCATTACACGGCATAAAAAGGTGAATTGCAATACAGCATGTGGCACTCAATGCCGCACACTAGCCAAACTCAGCTGCTGTTTTGGTAATATTTCAATCTTAGACAATTTGGCCACAGTTTTCTGTTGTGGCAGCTGGCTACTTGAAAGACTGAAAATAATAATTATTCTTTCAAAATTGACATAAAGCAGCAATACCAAATATAAACGGATACAAATAGGCTTGTATGTACAAAAAAATAAATGAAACAGTCAAAGTTAAACTCTTAGCAATTTAAGATTTTACACGTAGCATTCTGATTAATATACATCTCTTCAGTTAACAAGGCAGATTCAATATGACAAAAGTTATATTTAAAAGCACGATAACTGGTCCACCGTGATCATCAGAAATCATTTTCTGGCAAAGTCATGATTTCGTATTCATAAAAAAAAGCAACAGAATACTTACACTATTTTACATGGGAGATTTATACAATCATGTTCATCTTCACGCATCGTACAAAAAAATACTGGTACACAGAATATCGAGTAGAGCTTCTGTAAAGGCAACTGGCAAGTATAGCACACAGCACAACACGTAAGCACAAGCAATTCTAAAGGTTACAACAGATTTACAATCCTGCTTGGCTCACTTGTTTAAGAGGAGAAGTGACTCCATTAAAACCCATACCTGGTGTAATGGCTGTTAAGCTGTAGTTAATCATACACTTGTAGGACCATATGTCGCATTATATGTCACAATAACATGCTCTTTGCGCCGTGCAAACAGGCTAATGCACTGTCTTTGCTGTTTCAGAGGATCCACAGTTCAGCACAAGGATCCAGTGTGACAAACACAGCTGGCTTTCCTTCTGTACATTCAGAAGTTTATCAAATTCAGCAGAGAGGACACACAGTGCTCTACTGTTTGTCTACACAATGATACGTCCAGTGAAAGGGTAAACACTTTTTAGAGAGACAACATGAAAGAACAGAAAAGAATGAAGGCCGAAGGGGCAGTAAATAACAACAAAAGGTTAGGTGGGTTGAGAGGAGAGAGCACAGGCGTATGTCAAAACAGTCAGTCTTCCTGAAGTGACCAAAGCCAGCATGGCGCTGTGCAGATCAATATATGGAGAGCGGTGTTAGTGGAATCCATACAGAAGTCGGATCAGAACCACAGTTGGAGCTGTAAAATACTTTGAATAACACTTCCTGTCCAGTGATGTCTTCATGTGGTGGGAGAGCCACAGAGCCTTTGGCCATTCGGTAACACAAGTCCAAAATCCAATTAGATCCTTTACCGTGCAGTAACATCCATAAATCCACATGTCCTGACTACTTACACTGTCCTCTCACACACGTATGAACAATTCAAAACGAAAATTTCTGGTGGAAAAGTGACATATTGGAGGGAAGTCATATAAACTCTGCAAATAAGACAATTAATTGATTAATTATTTTACAACCAAGAGAATTTCGGATGACTAGGCTTCGATCAATGTGGCAGCAAAACAGCATCATAAAAGTGTCTTGTTTGAGCGTCTTTTATAGCTCTGTCTATACACCTGTCTTGGTTTACTGCACTCTTTATTGTTATCGTAATAATAATAATGAAAACTAAAAGTTGTAATAGCGTTAATGCACAATTTAGTGCCAAAAGCGTCTTCCTTCAGGAGGAGTCTTGGTTTTCTGTTTGAGTCCTGACCCGTTTCTGTATCTGTTTCAGAGTAAAAGCCATGCAGTCAGTAACAGTAACACTGATGCAGCGCTGCAGTTAAGATGGAAAACCATTGTTTAAATGCTCTGTGCTCTCGCGTCTCAGTCATGTCCTGGATTGTTTGTATGTACGTGTCATTTGTGTTTGTGTGCTCAGAGCCCCGTGGTGACCTGCGTGACCTCTGAGTTGAGATCGTCGTTGGCAATGCCGCCACAACAGCGAGAATCCACCGACGACCCCTCCAAGGCTAGTCATACCTGCAGAGAAGAGAGACGTTTAGTTTATATTACCTTATATGCAGTATATTTATATTTACCCTTACGTGAATGGCTGTTCACCGCCATTCACCTAAAGTGAAGATTGATACCACTCTGATGTCTGAATGGTAAATTTGAAGCTAAGTCTTAGCTTAGCATGAAGACCGGAAACTGGGGGGAAGCAACTAGCTTTGCTTTGTCCAAAAGTTTAAAACAAGTCTGCTTACATGCTCACAAATAAACAATGTGTGGTTTTATGGAAGGCTATGTGCCTGACTATTTCTCGGCCAGACAAAGTGACATCTTTGCAGTCTGGCAACCTCGCAACCTCATGGTGACGACAAGACTTATGCTAAGCTAAGCACAGTTGTTGGTTGAAGCATCATATTTACTGTACAGACAAGAGAGTTGATCCTCTCATTTAAAGCAAATAAGCGTCTATCCAAACGTGTTGATCAATTCATTCCCAGATAGATGTACTGGTATGTATACACACAGACAATATCTACCTGTTGATTGGACCTATCTCCTGTGTTGGCACTGTTGTGTTCGCGCTGTGGGAGCTTGCGGCTAGTGACTCCGGTCCGAGACGAGTTCTGTATCTCCAACACTGAGGGACTCGGGGTGCAGAACTCACGGAAACAACGCTTGAAGTTCTCATCCAGGTAGCCATAAAGAACCGGGTTCAGACTGCTGCATGAGACAAAAACAAGGTTACAGTTTAAAAATCTGCAATGAAATGTTACCATTATTTACAGTATAATGTGGGGTGTGAAAACTACAAGTTAACTTAAATCATTGTAAAAAACCATGAATCAACAAATGTGCATTATCAAAAATTCTACAAAATTTTACAAATCTTTTTATGTGTAAAGAGCATCCTGTCATCAACACTTAACCACGCTTTAAGAATGTATCTCCTGCAATTTTTGGACTAATAGTTTCAATATGACAGTGAATATATTTGTCTAAGGCTGATGCGTCGAGCGAACCTGTTGGTGTATCCAAGGGCAATGCAGAAGTGCCAGGTGATAGTCTGCAGCGTGGAGCTGGGGATATTGATCAGAGCTGTGATGATGACAAAGATGTGGATAGGTGTCCAGCATACGATGAAGACGGCAACCACCACCAGGACCATGCGGGTGATTCGACGCAGGTTCCTGTCCTTCTCCTGTGTGTGTGTGTGTATGTGTATGTGAAGGAGGTAGACGGTTTAGTGTTGGGGGATAAGTGGGAGTACAAGATGAGCAGAAAAGGCGAGGTAGGGAAGATATAGCGAGGGACAGAGGAGAGTGGAGGATGAGAGAAATGATGGGAGAGAAGATGGTTAGAGGGGGATGAGAGGAGAAGTAAAGGGGAGAGGATCAAAAGGCAGAGAGAAATGTAAAAGGATGATGGAAAGGAAGGAAAGTGGTCAAAGAAAGAGGCTGAAGAGACATGAGTATAGGAACAAATCATTTCTGCTACCACTTCGCTTTTCCATTTGTATCAACGGAAAATAGTACACCTTCATTAGAATACAAAGATTTTTCGGAGCCAGCCTTTGGTACATTTTCTCAAAATATTGTTGGGTCTTTTCGTTTATTACTGCAATGAATTAAAGCTGAGCCACAACCTCAGGCTTAAGTTGTTTTTCACTAATTGCTTTCTCCTGAGAGCAATGAGTGCACCGTATTTGTATGCAAGCTCTGGGCAGCTTTGTATTTTGTTTCATTACTCTGAAAGATAAATCAATTAGTTATTGTGTAAATAGCGCAGGCCATGTAGTTGGTACACCCAAACGGTTAAGATTTCTCAAAATGATCACTATAGCTTGCATTCTAAAATCTCCATTTGGACCTAATTAAAAGCCTATACAGAATTACTCACTGTATTCACTTTTATTGGCTCAAGTGTGTTAACGAAAAAGAGATTTTTCTTCACCTGGGAGCCCGACAGCATGCGCACACTCTTCAGCCGGAGGATCATGAGGCCGTAGCAGACGGTGATGATGAGGACGGGCATGATGAAGGCAAAGATGAACACGCAGATCTTCAGCAGGGTGTCCCAGTACCAGGAGGGGTGGGGGAATATTAGCTTGCAGTCAACAATGCTGGAGGCTGTGCAGGGTGAGGAGACATATAATCACAGATGAATACAGATGCAAACAGTCATTACTTCCACATGAGAAATTTTTCAATTAGTTGTTGGTATCAACTCTTATTTTCACTTGTCTAGCTCTTTTGAAACATCTGTGATTCCTTCCTCTAAAATGTGTTTCCTTAATGTGGTTGTACACAATGTATTTAGGGTTGCAACTAATATTTTTCATTTTTGAGTAGTCAATTATTTCTATTCAATAAATTATATAATAATAATAATCTATAAAACGTCAGTAAATATTGACAACTTTCATTTCCTGTCATCCTGTCACACTGTTAATCTCTAATAAAGATATAAAAATGCCCATAAAAAAAACACTGTCATGTCTGAAAACTATGTTTTGTGATGCTAAAGCAAGATCTTTTAGTACCATGCCAACTGCACGAAGTCAGTAAATCTCTCATTACTGTCTCTCTTCCAATCACAGCAGGTCACATTTGAACTATTTCAGTGGCGGTTTTCTCTCCATTACCTCTGCAATTACACAGAGGTGAAGCCTGACTCCGCAGGTAGCCTCTTGACTATGCAGACAGTTATATTAGTCACCAGCGAGGCATATAGCATTTAATTGCTGTTTTGTGCAACAGAAAAACTTAAGCAACTCTTTTGGGTTGTCTCCTTTTATAGAGCCTGCTGGAGTACATCATTGCTTTTTAAAGCTGGAATGCAGTGAATAGATAGATAGATAGACTTTATTTAAGACTCAGGGTCCAGAGAGACAAATACATAAAATGACATACACAAAACATAGCACTCATTCTCTCTTGTAAGGAATATGTTGTGAAAGGTTCTTGTTTTTAATGAATGATCTCAATGTGGTTTTTTTCCTGTTTTGCGCTTCTATTTTTTTAGCGAGACCTTGTAGAACTCATTGTCTACCAAGGACAAAAAAATAAATAAGCACTGTTATGTATGGTTGCTACTTGAGAGTTGGATGCGGCGTTTTTAGTTGATCACTTTCAATATTCGATTTATTTCTGTTATTTGCCATAAAAATGTTGGGATTAGCGTCAAGACAATTTCCTAGAAGCTAATTTCATCTATTTATCGTGGTTGTCATAAAGGATATACAGTATATCTAGTTATTCATCAGATCCTGAATATTTAAAGGGTATCTTATGCAAAGTTCAAACACCCTTGCAGTGTAGGTATAGTGCTTGTGTGTGCACATGCTTACGAGTGACAGCGGTGGAGGCCATGAACATTACAGGCAACCCGATGGCCGAGGAGAGAATCCAGTTGCAGACGTTGACAATCTTGGCGTTACGCGGTGTCCTGAAGTCCAGCGCTTTGACCGGGTGGCACACAGCGACGTAGCGGTCAATGCTCATGGTGGTGAGTGTGAAGATAGAGGTGAACATGTTGTAGTAGTCGATGGACATCACCATCTTGCACAGCATGTCTCCAAACGGCCAGGTCCCCATCAGGTAGTTGACGCTCTGGAATGGTAGCGTGCTGGTGACCAAGGCGTCGGCCAGAGCGAGGTTGAAGATGTAGATGTTGGTGGCGGTCTTCATTTTAGTGTATCTGCACAGAAACCATGGATTCATTATGAGACACCCGGCAGAGACATGTAAAACGCCCCCTGTTGCTCCTACATAGGAGCAAGACCCAGACTGACTACAAACTGCATCATCCGTACTCATTTTGTGTCTTTTTGTAGTCATTTCTCTGAGTGGTCATTTTGAGTCTCTTGGTATTTTCTTTGTCTCTTTACAGTCATTTCTCTGAGTGGTCGCAGTCATTTTGAGTCAACGCTGCTGCTCACGAAAAGTTGAGCGCTCATGTGGAAATAAAAATACAATTAAATTCTGACTGTTAGCAAATGTAAGTTATACGTTCTATAGGCTATGTTTGCTATGGCACAGAACATGGCAAAACTAAGTAAATAAGTATTTTAAATTTTCATTTGAGGTAATGATGATAGAGGAAGGCCTCCTCTCTGACTTATACCACCTAAACTCCAAAATATACCTGGTACACTGGTGTGCAAATATCAGTCAATAAATCATCACAAGCAAAATGTTAAAGTTTCTTAATGTTATCTTTATGTCTCTGAGCCACTGGAGCAGCACTCACAACGATCTGGAAACTATCCAGAAAGCAGCAATAAAGACGTTCATACAGAAGATGGGAATACAAGGACACAAGTATAGTGCCAAGAAATTATTGAAATGTTTCTGCACAAGAACAGCCTCAACCATGCAACACCTTCCTTTCAAGCAACATTAGCAGAACTTGAATACACAGCTGAAATGCCCCTGTTACTCCAGGTATGTTGCAATCAGAGCAGAATGTGCCTCATGAGCTGGGCTGAACCCGGCGTACGTATACCCAGGATGTTTTTGTGAATAATTCAGGCCCCTTGCCTCAGCGATCAGCTCATTTTGAAATAGCAACCGTCTAGTTTAATCAGTTCTAATGACTCAGTTTTAAAAGACGCTGTCCACAGGAGTAAAGTCCCAGATTCCTTGAGGTTTTAGAAGACATCACAAAGAAATTACTTTGGGATGTTTAATGTTTTCCCATGTACGAGACAGTTAGATGAGATGATTGATACCACTCTTCTTTCTGTTCATTGAATATGAAGCTACAACAAGCAGCTGGTTTAGCTTAAAAGAAACTTGAAACTAGAACAGTTGGCCTGGCTCTTTTAAATAGTAACAAAATCAACCAACCAGAACCTCTAAAGCGCAACAATTAACATTGCCGGTGCCCTATTCCACATACATACTACTTATACACATATCCCTGCTATAATGTTGTTAAATTAATCTGGATACACAAAGTGACAGTGATGCATAACACCCCCTTGCCTTTGCTTTATTGAACCACTACTGTCATTCTACCTGAGAGGTAATTTACTGCTATTTTGTTGCAGCACTCTCCTCAATAATCCCAAATCCTCTTAACCGCAGATGACAGTGAGCTCATTACATTTTGATTAACTTTAACACTGACAGATTAGTGTGTTTGTTATTTCAGGCTTTATTTGAACGGGGACCGAGACACCTTGAGATGCAGTGAAAGCTGTCACCCTACACTGAGTAGTGTGCCGGTGGTGGAGATAATTTCCGATGATACAATAGTTTGTGTTTCTCCTGTGCCTGTCTGAGGCTTACGCGTATCAACATTTAATGGCCTCGTCTTGTCTGAAAAACTGAATATGTTGTTTAATTAAGGAGTTTTCAGCTTTAATTAATTTTTCAACCTTGAGGTCTTGTCAGAATGCTTTGAGTACATACTGTTGCAAGATTTCTTCATCACTTTCTGAAAGCTGATGTATTTCTAAATATACAGTGGAATTAATAATTAAAGAGGACATTTTTTAATTGGATTCTGGTTGGCATATTATTGGATTGGATTGTCCCTGCTGATAGTAACATCAGTCAATAAAAATGTTTAGTTTTTGGGTGGTCCCTGCTGTCAGCTACAGTTGTCCATAAACCAGTGGTTTGCTTCTAGGCTTGGGAGGTATTACGGTATACCAGGGTGCCGAAGTACAGTTTAAGTGTGGGCAATCTCGGAAAGCATTGGCTATCGTTCTGACGACAGATAAGCCGCGGGGGTAAAGGGATATATTTCTGGAGTTCCGGTGTAGCCGGCGTATATCTGGGCCAAGACTTCCTTGTCTGAGTGCTGCTCATTGTTTACAGTCCACTGAGCAACTTGAGATGCGAGAATGGAGTTGGAGATGAGAGACAATGCGTACAACAGGATTGTTTCCCAAGTAGGCACTCTACAATCTAATTTTGAACCAATAGAAAGCGAAATCTTCCTCAAACCATAGCTACAAATGGAAACCAGATTGCTTTCTCTGCTAAAATCTTGTTCCGTTACCTACAGATTCTACATTTGACTAAAGGAATAGAGGTTGATGAGCAGAACTGATAAGCATAAAATATCACGCTTTAGTGGAAATGCACGGATATTGAAAGAAATGATTTGTGCTTTGCTTGACTTACTTGTGTTTTATTAATTGGCAACACAGAGTTGCGTGGTTGACACAATATTACTTATTCATTTTTATGCCAGGAGCAATCATTTGATACGTATCATTCGCAGATACATATCTCCTGTGGATGGTGTCTCATTTTGAGAGAAAACTCCTGATGAGAAAATTCCACAGAACGTTGTTTCACTATATTTCAGTAAGCAGACCACAAATAGAAATGTTTACAGCAAATTGTCAGCCTATTATTGACAGGAAGAGAAAGTGACATTGAAGCCAAAGAGAGACAAGACAGAAGTAACCAGCTACACAGAGTAAATCTTCATTAAGCCTCAGCTATGAGTAAACAACACTTGAAAACAGAAATTGCTCAATCTGCCTCCAAACTGCCTTGATTTGACGGTTTCCTGGACCACTGAAGCGTAGAGGCGGCAGATAGATGTGCAGTAATGGACCTTAAAACCACCCAAAACAGTCCTTTCAGTGAAATCATGTATAATTCATAGCCTTCCATCAACCCATTAGCCGTGATTCCCACCTGGGGGAGTTAGATGCCTTATCATTGCCTCTGTTGCTCATCCATCTTAATTTCTGCTTAAATGAACAAAAAAAAAAAAAGCATTTGACAATGATAGTAAATTATCCCGGTGGAAAGACTGATAAGAAACTGGTTTTACAAACTCATCATAAGTGCTCCCAGCCGAGAGAAACATCCGCCTAATCTCGGCTGTTCCGATGCATTATTCATACGTTCATACAAATCATTTGAAAACAGTGTTCATTTCCTAATTTTAACGATAAGAAGTAGGGCAGTTGAGAATTGGTTGTTTTAATGTGGGCAAATTCAAGAGAGTTTAATGTGGCCATTTTGGCAAAAAAAATGTAATTATGAGAAGAAACTTAGATTTTACCCCTACCCTGATTGAAAACCCAATAATATCTTCTGTGGACACTTTATGACAAATTATTGAAAAGAAAATTACATTTACCTCTAGCCTGGCTCCCCAATGAGCCTCATCTGTTGCTCAAACTGTAATGTGGAAACACAGGAACAGCATAGATGGCCATTATTATTCAAAATTAATTTTTCTTTCCAGTTTTGGGCCCTCGAGTGATGTTGATCAGAATGGAATTTTCTATGGCGATAAGTTTAGGGTAGCATTTCTTGACGTTGGCGGTACGTCAGGTCAGATAACGTCAGGGGGTCCTGCAGCAATGTCTTTGAAAAGGGGGCATTGAGGTGTTCTTTTTTAACATTAGAATATAATTGCTTTTACCACCATCATGCTTTTATCTGAACGTTTTCTATGGAACAGTGCTCTCCTCTGAGCTGTAGCTCTGTCGCTGCGTTTACTTCTTAAAAGCTTGGGGAAGCAGCTTTGAGCTGCGCTTTATTGGAGATGATGAAGTTCAGAATTGTGGAACTAAGCCAGTGACATTCATGGTTAATCATAAGTGTTTCGCATTAGTTTTGCTTTCAGTGTATCATTGAGGTGAATAGAGAAGATGTTACTTCCCCAAACAAAAGAGGAAATGTTTTGTGACTCGGCAAGGAGAAGGAAGGATTTATCTTTATATTTTTAATTGTCACCTGCTGCCTGAATACTGTTTTCCTTTACATAAATAATGACATTTCCACCATAAATTGATACAAAAACAATTCCCCAGAATGCAGGAAATGAAATGATTGATGTTCATAATTTGATTCCTTATTTGAAATGAAACCTACATCTTCAAAGTGGCTTTCTGATCGATAACAAGACCGAATTAATGAGATGATGAGTCACAAGGCATTTTTGTTTCCTGGGAGACTAATGATAATGATATTCGAACTGTCCGGTTTAATTCAATCTTTTATCTTGTATTCAATTACATGCTTTTAAAATAATATAACAGAATACTAATGAACATTAATATTCAGGATAGACAATTAGCCAACATTGTAATTGATGGGGACTTAAGGAATTAGAAAAGTGACCTTTTGATGATGGTTTATCAAGTCTAATGTAATCTTCTACAAGTAAAAATATGATTTACCATCCACTATTTATCTTGATATTTTTGAGCCTGCCCAAAGAAGATGACACACCCGGGAATGAACTCTGAGATGTGATTTTTGGTGTTGGCGCTGTAAGAAGCAGAAGAGCAATTGATTTAATTTGTTGCTGTGCAATTAGTGTAATATTGTTGTGTTTTCACTTTGATGTTCAATTTTCTCCCTAGATATGTTTACTTGGCACAGACCCTTAAGATAAGTTCAAAAGGAAATATATATTGATCTTGGACTTTTAGCTTCAAGAACATGCGTACACTTAATTGGGAATCTGAATGACCACCTGGACAAAATCCTCAGTACTGTCCATCTGGATATATTTACTATAACAAATAAATCATTTTCTTTTCTTTCCTTTTTTATTACATATTGCTATATTATGCTATAATAATTGTTTGAGCCCAACTCACCCAAAGGGCAGGTTTTGGGATGGGGGATGCAGTGTTTGTTTTCTGAAAAATGTAGAAATAATAAAGAAACAACACTAAGAGTTCACACCATTCACCATTTCTTGTTGAAAATGACTCAAAACACAATCTACTGTTTTAAATGGGCCCTAATCATAGAAGGCCAGTTCTGAGATAGAGTCCGGTTCTGAAAAGTTAAACCAATTGAGTGTCTCAAACTTGCATTCTCTCCACTAACCAGCAGGGGGCGACTCCTCTGGTTGCAAAAAGACGTCAGATGTTATGGAAGTGTACGATAAAATACTTGATTTATTACGTCAGCAAACATTGTGAACAAGAGTTTATGGTCTCAATCTCTAGTTTCAAGTCTTCTTCAATACAGCACAATGTTCATTTAGTAAATTATGGTCCATTTAGAGTAAAATAGACCATGAAGCAGGGTATGCTTAAGGGCGGGCTACCTTGTGATTGGCAGGTTGCGCTACCAGAGCCGTATACGGGGTCTCTACATCACTCCCGGGTCCAGGTCCGTCATTTGATGACATGGCCTCAGAAAGACTTTTTCTCACAGACTTACATTGGGAATCAGGTGTCTGTAACTTTTTTTAGGTAAATCAACTTCCCAGTACGAACACTTGAATAGCCCTTATTTAAATTATTAGGTTCTAAAAGTTGTAAACTGCACTAATAGCCGAATCCAGCTATTAGTGATATTAGAAGGAATGCTAATATTTACATCATTATTCTCATTTTCATTGAAAATCATAATAAAATGAAACAAAAATGTTTTCCTCTGTCTGTAGAGTACGATGTGTATGCCAAGACATTTCTGCAGCACAATATTTAACTTAAAATGGTGTTTTGACAAACTATTCGCCTTGAACAAAGGTTTCTCCTCCATATTGCGATTTACATAAAATTTCAAGTTTAGACCTGGGGGTGAAGTTACACTTCAAACACTATTCACGTACATGTTTGGACACTAAAACTCTTCATTGGCTCTGTGTATATCATTGGGATTAACCAGTCTTACCCCAGCTGTTCAATAACAAATAGCTGTTGTCATTTATTTCTGGCTGCCAATAATGTCCGAGCCTCGAGTTTGATACAGAAACACTTTGGACTGACGTAAACACACATGGGACAACTAGGCAGGAGAGAAAATACATTATGTCCAACAGTGACCAGAAAGAAGTGTCTTTAATGTGTTTATATATATATGTCCAAAACTAAATACATGTTGCATGTATGTGTTGTGCTGAAGGTTTGCTCGAGCATTTGGATGTTCTTTAGTGTTCATATGTTCACTTCACGTTCATACGATGCTGTCTAATGGGTTCAACATCAGCCTCTGTATATCACCTCCACTCCACACATAAGAATGTTAAACCTTCAAAAACATAATTCAGTTTTAGTTTGATTTAGTTAACCGCCCGGTAATAAAACATGAAAGCAAAGTGATTAGGAAAAAAAGAGCCGAGGCTATTAATTTGTGTTGAATGAGGTAGAAAAAAACACTGGATCAGGATTTGTTATACATCACAGCTAATGACCTGCTCATCGTTAGTGGATGTTGTCTGGCGCTGTGTTTATTGTGTCAAATTGATAATTTTGGAATGCTAACAGATATTAAGAGACGAGTAACATGGCGGGACATTTAAAGCTACCCCATAAACACCAGTGGGAGCTTTGTTTATCTATATTTGGAAGAAACTTGTAGTCACTATGTCTCAACAAATATCCCAAGAAACCCACGCACTTGCGGTCAACAGTTTGGAACAGCAGCTGATTCATTTCATGGCCCTTGTTACCCGGCAAGATAAACATAATTCATCATCGGTCTGCGATGCTCGCCGGTGTAGGTACGGCCCTGTGTATGATTCATGGGCTCCCGCTGGGTGCAGATAAACCATTGATGCCTGAGTGCAGGAACAGAGACTGCTCATGTGAACACACATCTGTAGGCCTCTGGCTCCGACCATTAACTCTATGGGGAGCATGATGGATGTGAATGCGTGTATGTCTGATTGCTGCGCATGTGTTTCTAGGATTTGTGTTTTTACTGTATGTATGCAAATCAAGGTTCTCTATCACATCGGTGATCATGTAAAATCCAATATTACCTTGAACAAGTCCTGCATATTGATTTGCAACATAACCCACGATGACCTCATTCACCCAGAGATATCAAAGGCATAGTCACTATGGTATGAAAAGTGTTGCAAAAATTTATATCATCTTGATGTATATATAGGCTATAATCGTATCGCTTACCCCTAACATATGATTATGTCTAATTATAATACATACATTAGGGGGTTGTAGTAACCGCAATCTGACAGAAAACCAGATGAAACTAGATGTACTAGATGAAAAGTCAGGGGATCACCAGCGTGAATAGATATCATCTGGGACCATGAATAGTCTGTGCTAAATTCCATGTCAATCCATCCAATAGTTCTTGAGGTATTCCAGTCAGAACCAAAGTAGTGGACCAACGTTGCAATCCAACGAGCCATGTTGCTAGCATGGCTAAAAATAAACAAGTACTCCAAAGAAAGTGCTTACATACAAACAAGAACAAGAACACAGAGCGTATCATGAATGGACAGTAGAGACGTTTTGAAACATATATGTTTTGCCATGAATCTGAGTCGCCTTTGGTTTCTATTGTATCCGCTGTGAGTCCAGGATGATTGAAGCTGCGTCCGCCGGAGATACAAACGTCTCTACTTGTCATGCCTTCAGGCGACGAGTGTTTGAAGCAAGCCACAATTAATGTGTTTTCTTTCTTGGAAATCATCTCAGTAAATGGAAGTCATTAGAAAGAGCACCACTGGGAAGATGCTGCGGCCTTTAATGGCGGTAAATGGCTCCTCCACACACACACATTGTCAGTGTCCATTGCAGACGGGTTGAGATGGCACTTTTAGTCTGACACTGATATAAAGGCTCTTAGAGATGTTTTAAATGTATCATGATGACACTTAAACCTCTCAAGGAAAGCTTCAAAGGGCAGACACTTAAATAGAAAAGCTCAAAAGAGAAAAGCAGTTTATAATAAAAGGCAGTATTTTTAGAGACTTCAAGGAGTGGCAGAAATATAAATATACTCTGATAAAATAGCAAACAATCACATTTATCAATATTTGTTTGGTAAAAAGCCTCAAAGTAGATATTTTAGCTCCAAACATTTTTGGCACATGAGTAAAGCATTGAATAGAAATGGCAAAAGGTGGCATTAGAAATCAATACATTGTTTTCTTGCCAAATGGACCTCTTCAGAAATTTCCTGACATACATAAAATAAGACGAACTTAGCCTAAAAATGTTACATAACATACCATTCAATTCTTTGTGTTAATAAACGTGTTATTATTTATTTTTTTATTAAATCTACATTAATGTGCTAAATTTGACTCTCAGGTACTGAGCTTTGACAAACTGGGCATTTTTGTATGTTGCACTGGTCCAAAACGTTGACGTCTGCAGAATTAGCAGTTTCAGAGACGTCGGTACAGCTGCGGAAAATCCTAAACAAAACACGCTTCAACAAAACAACCCGCCAATATCCACCTGTGGCCATTCTGTATTTACACTAGTGGTTGTTTGCAAGCAGACATTTTTAGCAGGTGTGCGAGAAAACGGAGCTGCCGCCCGCTGCAGGGACGGCTAGCGACAGCCGGAAGAAACAAGTCAGGGAGCAAGGTGGGTCATTTCTCGCTGCATCCTCTTTCAGTCAGACATCAGAGTTTTGTAAATCTCCATCCACATTTCTTCATGTATATTTATTTAATTGGATTGCCCCAAAAATGGGGGCGGCAGCTGGGGTGGCAAGGCATTCTTTAGGCTGCGACGGCTTGGCGGCTGCGATTCATGATTCTACTTGCACCAAGCAGTTGAAGCAGTTCCTGGTCAAAGAGTTGGCAGTTGCTAGCCCGTTAGCCATAACAAGTTAATACACTAAATGTTCCAATTGCTATGAGTTTGTTTTAGTCATCCTGTCGTCTGGGTTCAAAAGTTGCTTTTTGCAGCTTTATGTGCGGAGAAATAAGAAAGAATATATCAGTTAAATGTATCGAAACATCCAGTGACATTTCTCAAATCTCTTTGATAACAAGAGTAACCAAGCACACCTGCTATTTTCATTCAAGTACCGGTGATACAGTACGTGCAAAAAGGTTGGCTGAAGTGAAATAAAAATAGGGTCTGGAGCCAAAAATACTGAAGCGACAGGAAAGAGTATTTTTAAAGTGGCAACATGTTCCACTGGTTGCAACATATAAAAAAATAAATGCATACACAAACTACTCACAGCTACTTTCTACATTTCATAATAATTACTTTCAGGGACATGCACAGACATTTTGAGGGGCTGTTGCTCTAATGGCTGGGTCGCTTTTAAAAACAGACATTTCTGGTTCTGGAATCAGTTTTACATCTGTGCTGAATACACACATTTTCTCTATCTTTCCTTTTGTAATTTGTTCTGTTTGAACACAGATTTTGATCACTTGGGATACAATTGTCACAATTTCTCTCTTGTTCTTGTAGCTTCGTGGCTTTCTTTGCAGTCTAATTAACGGAAGAATCCTATTTCTCTTTATGTCGTGTAACATCGTCTCATATTAACAGATGCCTTTAGTATGTATGTTGTTGTGTGACAAAAAACATCCAAAACAACCAGTTAAGATTTGAAAAAAATTGTGATTAAAATGTTGTTGGTCTGGAAGTGATTTCATGTTATGAGGTGTTAGTGTTCAAAAAGGACCTGTAAATGGCTTTTTTTAGGACACTTTTGTCTCGCAATGAAAACCACATCAACCCTAACTTGGCCTCGTTGAGAGATGCTTGAATCCAGCATACAAAACACTTCAAACAGCCTCCAAATGGAAAAATCTCTAACAATGGCATAAATCACACACAGCACATGTATTTAACAATCACTGCATTGTGTTCTGCTCATGGGTTTGAAAGTCGCTGCCCACTTCGTTGTGATTCTATTATAATGGTTTTCTATCACACGAAACAAATTTAGGCCAAAGCCAGACCCTCTGTGATGCTGGTTATGAAAGCAGTGACCTCAAGAAGAGTTCATCAGCTTGTTGCTTAGGAACACTTTTGTTAATATGCGGAAGACCATCTACAAATGGTCTCTTCGTGCCCTTGGAACCGGTCTTGAACGAACATTTAATAAGTGCGACTGCTGTACACAGTTTATTTTGCAAGCAACAACTTTCACTGTGGCGGAGGTCATCAGTTCACGTCTTTGGATTGTTTGGTTTGCTCACCCATGGCACGTTGGCACCAGTAAGCCCTTCTTGTTATATAGACATACAGAAGACTTCAGACAGTTAGTAGTGGGGTGTAACAACACCGTCAAAGTTATTTGGAGAACAAATCTGCGTCACCCTCTGCTGCTTTGAAAGGCCAGCCTTCATGAAGAAGGACATGTTTAACCATACCTGTCATAGAGCATAAAGAGCAGAATGGGGGGGGGTAGGTGTGTGAGTCACTCTGTAATTGACAGATGGACAAAAGAGCCGTGAGCACCCATAACTGATCAAGTAGAGAAAGAGACTAAATCTGTCTTTTGTTCCCTCGTCTTTGGTTAATCATCGTTCCTTCGTTCTGTCTATAACTTCCTCGAGAGCAGAGCAGTGGCCATCGCCACATTCCTCGAATAAATACCTTTTTCCCAGTGATCTCCTCAGCCTCCACAGTCAAGGTCTGTCAAATTGTGAAGGTTTTACTACCTTATGAAACAGGTCATGAATGAGTGATGTTCTCTTTCTAGGTCTCTCTGTCAGATCTTTTTCCTGGATTCAACAGAGACCTCCTGTTGAATCCAGACTCCAGCAGTGTCCAGTGGTGTTAAGAGAAACTCATTACTCATACACACACACACACACACACACACACACACACACACACACACAGGAAGGACAGACTAATTGCCTCTCTGAACTGTCTACTCATAATTGTCTCCCAACAAGAAATTAAAGCTCTGTACCACCCTGCTGTGAGGGAGAAATTCAGAAGGAGCCGCATACAGAATGTTCTTCTCTCCGAGTCTCACAGTGAGCTGTCAAACTCTTTCCTTTTTGATAAATACTCGAGTCAAGCAATTCATCTTCATTATCTGATAGTTATATTATACCCGGAGGTGGAGGTTGAACCCTGAATACATTTTCCTCGACTCACTTGTGCCAGGTGAGTTTGTCAGTTCTCTAAAGCAAACAAAGTAATTACAGCATTAAATCCACAGCAATTATCGAGCTGCCCGCTTGTTATTGACAACAGAAATCAAGGCCATATACCACAACAGCTGCATGTTCAGCGCTGTGCATATGTTGGAAAACTGAGGTCAGAGTGCCCAGCCTCAAATGTTTACAGCTTGTGAAGAGGAAAGAGAAGGATGTGCCAAGCACTGTGCACTGCGCACAAAAACACACAAAGGAATGCAACTCTGAAAGAGGCTCAGAGCTGCTGGAGGCACAAACGGCTGCTGTCGGTTCAGTCTGTTTATCTTCACACCTCTTTTGTATTTACCTAAAGGAAATCCATAGGCTGGTTGCTCCTACATTGTCTATGTCTTCACAGTCACGTGACAAGAACACGCGTCTGTCATGCATGAGGATGTACTTGAAAACAAACAAAAGGCATCCACACTTTTCAAGCAACCAGCATCTTTTCAAAAGCCTGTCATCAAAAAAACGCTTTAAAATATAGGCAGTGATCCAGAGCGTTGATTTGTATGCAATGGGAAAAAATATCAAGCATAACCAGGGACTAATTTGTGCTAATGAGGGAGAAGACGTTCTCTTTAATGCCACAAACCTCCTGTTAATTGTATTTGATAATTATAGTGTGCAAGTGTGGCTGATATAAAGGATTGCAAGCCTCTCTTATAACAAAACTCACATGCCTGTGTGCACATTGAAAGGATTAGTCTTTTGTTTATATAATCATCCTTCCTGTCCATACTGGCCTTAAAGAAATCCCTTTCTGAAGCGCGTCAATGTGAGCGATGGGGCACAAAACCGCAGTCCTGTAAAAATCCATTGTGAAGTTCAACTGAAATAAATAGGAGGCTTCCGCAGTCTGAGTAACAAATGAAGTGGTTATCTTCCAGTCATTGTCTTTTTAGTATGCATTTCTCTCTTTGTGCGTCCATGCACAGTATTTTCTTGCTGAGCGTTGGCTGAAAGGACATTGGTACTGAAAAGAAAGACTGAGTCAGACTGTTAACTTCAGCTAAACTTTAGAAGTCATCTATGCAAGATTTACCAAAGATTGTACCCCCCCCCATCACTTACATTGAAATTGCTTTGTATATATGGGTAGGTTACTATTGTTTTAAAACGGACTGTGAAAGAATGTGAGCCTATCCTTTAAATTGAAGATGTTTTTGTGTTCTTACATTCAGTACAAGCACTTAATGATTTTAAGATTATTTATTTTTGCAGGACATTAACCTGACTGTCGACAGCACATCAAAAGACTGCCGGTTAGTTGTTTGCAACTCAGCCTGGGACCATTTCTCATGTTGGGACGCGGGAGCCGCCAGAAAGCCATTAGAGGGAAACATTAGTGGGGATCTGTGACATTAGTCTAGTGAAGCAGATTGTGTTGACGCTCATCATAACATCGTATTTCATGCGACTGAGTTTTGGACACATGTTTAGAAGTTACTCTGATATCCCAGAGCAGGGTCATGGAACAATTTGTGAAGAGGTAACAGGATCTTACACGGTCACAGTTGTTGTGCTGCTACAGTGCGAGTGCAGATGTTCAAAAGCCTCTTAAAACACCCAAAGCTTGCTTCGGCTGCTGAATGTGACCAACCAGGTAAAGCTCTTCTAGCTCATCTAGCTGGATGGTGGATGGAGGCAGGGGGTTTGGGGGGGGGGTGACGTCCTTTTGCATTCATTATACTCAAAACGCCTCCCAGTTGTTTCCATGGTAACAGGAAGCACTCTGAACTGGCAGCATATTCGTGTGGAACCCAGCAGTTTGCTTTTCAGCCGCAATTGATTTTTCCAATTGAGCATGCAGATCTCTGCTTGTGTTTGTTTGCTCCCAAGAAGTTTACGGATGTGAGTGCAGGGTAACCAGACACGGGACAGGGAGACAGCAAAAGGACAGAGAGATAACGAGTGAGGTATAAATGTTTTATGGCTTTAAGGTTAGTGTTAGGTCAGTGCTCTGAAAAAAAACATCCCTCGTCCACCGATGTCTCTATTTAATCTCGTAAGAATGCATTCAAGGCCATGACTGTAGAGTGGGAGGAAGAGTTCAAGACTACGTTTCCATTTAACAGTAAATACTCACTGTGTGTCATTATCTGAATGGTTGTTCACTCTCTATCTACCGACAGACAGAGAAAAAAAATCAAAATACGGGCAGAGAAAAGAGAGAAAGACAAAGATGTTAAAGAACCTGATGGGTTGTGGTTCTCAGAAGAATGAGACACATTATTTACCTTCCTCCCAATTGACCCTTTTCAAAGGCAGACTGGCCAAACATAGCGAAGAATCAGCCAGCTCCGACAATTAACCGGCTCTGCTCCAGACTCTGATTCAATAGCTTCAGATTTTCCTCATTTTTTGGCTGGTTTTGTGAATTTCGAGCTAGTCAGGATTAAAGATTGTGTAATTGTGATACTCGTTATCTGGAGAGGTTGGAAGGAGATATATACGTTTCTAAAACGTTATATTTCTACATAAAAACCTGTGGTGCTAATATTAGCATGATTAACTAGCGTATACTTAATGTATACACATGCTGCTTTTGCTTTTTAATGATTGTAAACGTGTATAGACCTACCCGGGTTCACAGGAACAGTGTTGTTTCTGTATTTCATTCATTTCTTCTGTCTCGATCACCAGCTGATGTGGTGCTTCACTTTTACACCTCGATCTGAAGGCTTTAGCTTTTATCTATATTTTTTTTAACTGTTTTCACAGCTGAATCGGTTTGACATCCTGAATATATATCCTTCAAACGCATAAAACCTTCTGTCTGCCTCACTCTGAATTCACAATCAAAAAAAATGTATTATAATTATGCAGGGGGTGCAGTTAGTGACAGTGTGGGCTCCATGGTAGCTCTGACAGTTTGACGGAGTAGCAGCGGGGCGTGGGGCTCAGCAAAGGTCAATTCCCGAAAAGTCTCATTCAGTCGAAATCCACAAAACATTTCATGAATGCCTGCACACGTACACACGCTGCTGGTTGAGTCAGTACCATTCCATCACCGTCGAGAGTAGGCAAGGGGCGGGTATGTCGCTCTAAATCTGTTCCCACAAAACATCCACGGATGAGAGAGCTCAAGCTCAAGTAATATCCCTCACATCTATCATCTGCTTTGTAGACAAACTACTTTGGAATTCATAATGCAAGCTTGTATACCAGCTCATACATCATAAACACCCTTGCCAGACAGCTGCAGACATAAATCCCATCCTTAAATGATGCTGGCGCATAAGTTATGCTTCAAAAGGTGATTTCACTTCTGTTTGCTCGGTGCTCTCCCTTTGTTGTCCACTTCATTTTGTTGCTATGGAAGTGGCAGTGGTGGAAGTCTTGAATAACATTCACCCCCGAAACTATAACAAAGTTGTTGTTTGATTTTTGCACTTTTAGTTAGTATTTCTTTTTACAAATCTGTGACTTTACTTGTACAGAAGTATTTTTTATCTCAAGTATTGTACTTCACTACATTTCAAATGTCATCCATTACAAAGTAAGAGCTGCAGCAGAAAATAATTAGCTGTCGTTTCTATACCAAAGGGCAGCGCACCAGAGCACCAGAGCACCAGAGCACCAGAGCATCCTCCAGCATCGACTTCTACATTCACTGAGGAACCGGTACCTTCAGTGAAGTGTCTGAGGCCCTTCTGCTGTTTTGACAATAATTCCTGTCAAAGTTGTGACTGCCGAGCGCTAATTCAGCCTCAAAGTGTTTGAAAATCTTGAAGAGCTCAGTGGGACGGAGAGGCTGGGTGGACTGGTTATATTATTGTTTTGAGAATGAATGAGCAAAGAAATTGAACATAAATTATAATCACAAAGAACGTGTGCTGCCTAGCAATGTGGTGTTTGTTATTGAAAGCTACTTTCATTTTGTGTTGATTTTGGCGGCCCCTGTGGACAACAGTAGTAGTGTTTTTGAGCACCAGAGTCCCTTTAAAAAAAAAGAAAACTCAAATTTTACTGCAGTCAATCGAAGCTCTGCTCCTGGCCGAATTTTATTGATTGTTATC
Source organism: Anarhichas minor (assembly GCF_050575085.1). Lineage (NCBI taxonomy): Eukaryota > Metazoa > Chordata > Actinopteri > Perciformes > Anarhichadidae > Anarhichas > Anarhichas minor. The sequence continues at coordinate 2,856,076 of NW_027466500.1, forward strand.
CTAATTTATGGCTAATTCTACTGAGGCTACAATGAGGAAGGTGGTTGTATATTTATAATTAATAATCAGTTGTATTCACAGGCTGCAAATGTCTATATAATAGTATGTATTGCTGATTTGGACATTAGGGCTCTGTGGTGCTGTTCAAAGTTGATGTAGTCCCACTAGTCTGTACTACATTCTAATGCATGTTAATGCATTTTATATTATAGCCTTAAACTATTCTATAATTTATTGTTCTATCATATAACATCATCATCATATACCCTTCCTTAAAAAAATGGTAACATTTCAACAGACCTACTTTTTACTGTCATCTGAGTACATTTTTACACAAGCAATTTTACTTTTACGTCAGTAAAATGTATTTAAATTAACAGCGCTTTTACTTTGAGTAATGTATTCCAATACTTTCCATCAGTGGCCCGACGGGCAGATCTGCTGTAAGTCATTTTGGGTAGAAAACATTCGGCCTGCATTCTTTAGCAAAACAGAACTATTTGGGGAAGCACTCAGACTGAAAGGGATGATGTGTGCAGTCTGGCAAATGAGCATTTGCTTGATGCTGCATCTGCTCTGGAAATAGTGGAGAAGTGAGAATAATAGGTGGAACAAAGTAATGATGATATATTATAGCAGTAATAGAGAAGTAAATACAAATAGAGACGTCTTCTCTCCTTTTAACTCTCTAATTTATACAATTGAGTGGTCTCGTTTCAATTCCAAAGCCATTTAAGCACCTGTCTGACGAGTTCAGCACAGCAAACCCTCCAGTCAGCCACTCCTCACTGATTCTACCAGACCTACAAAGAGGGTAATCACAAGGTGGAAAAACGAAGGCGGACCACTCTCACTTTCATCTCCATCCTCCTCAGCTCCCTCATTGCTCACCATCAATCTCTCTCCCCTCAAGCCTCCACTCCATGCAGCTATTTTCTAAGTCCATCTCTCACCTTTTCTGTCCTCCTTCTCCTCCTCCAAGCGACTTGTATTACCTGAAGAGGCTCATCTACAATCACGTAGCTTCTGCTGGGGAGCACCGAGTCAATATAAATGTCAGATTTTCATGTGTAATTAAAGGCACCACCTGTGAAATCCACCTCAGCGGGCTGATGTTATCAGCACAATAGGTGCTTTTTGTGATGCAACTATGGCTTAAGTTAACACAAAACTATATTTAAGTTATTCATTCCATTTTTAATAGCAGTGTACTAAACTGGGAGATTTCAGCTTATGTGAGACTTTTAAAAGGATAGACTTTCCTAATACTGAGTTATTTCCACCTGCAAGTGTTTTTAGTCAATTTGTTTCTCCAAGTATAAAAAGGTTAATTTAGTGTGTAAAATGACTGTGAGATCAGAAGAAAGAAAAGAACAAGTGGCCAGTGAAATTTCTCATTTGTGCACCACTCATCATGTATTATCTCCTACTTCTTATGACAGGTTATTAAAGAGAATAAAAGCTCCTCCTGTAATGAGATCTTGACAGCTTAACATTTGTTTGAAACAGTTTTAAATATCAATTAATGAGATGTCGACATGTGAGCGAACAGATTCGGCTTGAAAGTGGCCTAGATTTAAGAAGGGGGGGGGAGGAATGGGAGACATATTGGAACACGTAGTTTACGTCTTTTACGTTGTTATGATAAGTTTTAGGGATAATACTCACCAATTTACTTGTCTTTTGTACAAAACCAGTAATGCTGGAGTTGAGTCTAAAGCAAGACATTGGGTTAACATTCAACACATCAGTTGCATTTCCAAAACCATTCTCTAACCACTCATCTAATTTACATGGAAGTAGAATAAGCAAAGCTACAAACAAGGGAACACAAGACACTGCAACAGTGAAGACAAGCAGAATCTGACTGGATTCATGGTGCATGACGTTGTTTAGCCCTCACAAGGGAGTGCTGCATGTTGTCACATCGGTGCCATTTTCCAGTCTAGTAATGGTATTGTGGATGAAACAGACAGAGGGAACATGAAGTATTCCTCTGTTGTAGCTGCTGTTGCGCAAAGCTCATTTCCCCACCGTCCCCTCGCGCGGCTGGCTTTTTGCGCGCTGGAGGAACTTGCTGCGAGGCTGGAGGCATTTTACGCACGAACGGCAAGCTGAGCTGGCAGCCTTGTCAACACAGCATTCACATGGTCTCACACAGACGCGCACGGGCACACACACACACACACACACACACACACACACACACACACGCACACACCCTCTTTTATGTAGCTACAGTATGGTTAATACTGCAACAGGTTGCCATAGAGTCCTTTCTCGCGTACAGTCATGTTAAAGAAGGATCTGTTTAAAAAGTGCAAAAGGCCTATCACAGTGTTTTGTAAGTACTTTGCTGTCTTACCTGACGATGATATACATGACCAGCACGTTTCCAACCAGCCCCACCACGCACACTATGGAGTAGAGCGCGGTGATAACGATCGCTATGATAACCGGGTTGGTGTCGTCGTCCGGGATGCCGGTCAGTCCGCGATCCCCGTGGCATCGCGCCTCCGCGAAGCTCGTGTTGTTGATGTTGCTGTCGGTGAAGTTCCCACAGAAACTGCTGTTGCTGGAGAGCACGGGGAGCTGGCTCCGGTTATCCGACAAGTTGCTTGCGCTCTCCATGGTCCTCGTTCGGTTTGTGTGCGGTGGGTGCTGCTCGCGTCTGCTCGGGTTGGCTGTCGGCGGACTCGGTGCCTGGGTGCTTGTCTGTGAAGCGCTGCGTTTGGTAACGTTAAATCTCACTGTGTTGAAGAATGTAGCCGCGTGCGATGAGGTTGAGCACGAGCCTGCGCGAGTCTCCGTTTACTAAACGACCCTCGCGCCGCACAGCGAGCCTGCACAACAGAAGCGACGACGTGAAAATGAGAGTTCGCTCCCTTCATTCCTTTCTCGGTTCCTTCCTCTCTTCTTTTCTTTTGTTCTCCTTCTCGTTTCCTATACCTCCTTACCTTCCGTTTGCTCACATATGTTTAAGCCTTCATTTGATATTTTGTTTATCTCATCCTTCCTTTTCTCATCCTCTTTCTTTTTCAAATCTCCCTTGCTCCTTTCCTTCTTTCCTTGTTCCTCCTGTCCTGTTTTTTTTTTTGAAAGGACATTTTTTCAAAGTGCTTTACATTAATAGTACGTCACACACACACACACACACACACACACACACACACACACACACACACACACACACACACACACACACACAGAGAGAGAGATACGCCATCTGAACCTAAATTAAATTATAATAAAATATACATTTGAACATCAGATACAGTGTACCATCACATTCTCCATTGATTGACAATGTCCTGTACATACATTTTCTATTCAGTGAAACAACCAACAGCACCGCATTAGTACAAGAGAATGTAAAACGTGTTGAATAATAAAACACACTGCCAGCAGCATGTATCCTGAATAAGGACAGTAATGGACGGTGAGGAGGAGTCCAGGATTATCTGTCAAGTTATCCATGCATCTACGTGTAGCGCTTCGATGAGTCTCCTCACTCCTGATTTCTGTTTTCTGTGCTGTATTCTAATCAGTGCAGCCGAGCGAGGGAATGCAGCACAGTGTAATCCAATAGGGATTGATTTTAATCAAGATAATGTCCCTGCTTGTCTCATTACAGTTTCAGAGAGGCACGGAATGGGCAAAGATCATTTACTAAACGTGCTGGAGGCCTGTTTGGAGATAAACTGTTCAACATGAGCATAAAGTCATTATTGCAAGTTTGTTTTTACAGTCGCTTTAATCAACAAAATCCACACAACAACAAAAAAGCTAATTGTATTAGTGAGTTAGCTGATAAAAGCCGAGGAGCAGCAGGGACGGAGCGTTCTTGATGCTGATCACTTTAAATGCACGGCGATGTTTTCAAATAACCAACAGCGTTTCATTTAGTTGGGATGTGAGATTGCTTTGCCTCTGCTGCTCCACTGTTCGGTTTTCACATAAAGAAATGTCACCTTCAGTTCTGAGCTTGACATTTTACCAACTATTTACCTCTGTGGCTTTTTCATGCACTCTTTTGAGTAAGGTCAACATTCAAGTCTATCTTAATACTCTGACTGCTGAGGCCTCGTGTCAGCTTTAGATCATGTGTTAGTACTCTGGATTTCTCTTTGCTTAAGAAGGGGACGCTTAATAACAGGGTTCCAGTAGCTGTTTAGAACACATAAGGTCATGTCTTCAGTTGTGTTTCTGGGAATGTGAGGGTTTTATCAAACTGGAGGGAGGTTTACATCCTGTAACAGCAATTTCGAGGCTAAAAGTCATTTTTAGACCCAACATTTCTCCACCAGAATTTAATTCTGAGCAGTGTGAAGAGGGCCTTGACGTGTTGGGAAATAAATGCGAACACTACGTCCCTAATAAAGAATTATGTTATCAATAAAGGAAAAACAACAGCTTTGGAAAACAGTCAAAGATGTATTTACCACATAGTCATATCTTCAATATGTGCAGTAAAATGTGGGGGAGGGATACTCTTGAGGATGTTAAAAGATTAATGTGCAATCTTTATTATTGATGAAATGTATTAAAAGTAAAAAAATATGTTGATATATAATATATATGATAAGAAGATAAAAATATCGGTATTAAAATATTGAAGTGCATCATTTATTATTTTGTTAGTTGCGTTGATTTTAGAAGAACTGGTTGCATTTAAGTAAAACTTACAGAAAATAGCCAAACAACTAACTATGAAAAATCCAAAATAATTTTAGCACCGCTTCAGAGACACTATAAAGATGAATAATTACAGCGACCAATGACTCTTTTAATGTACATGTGGGAATGTGAGTATTGTTTTAAGACACATAAGATAATAACTTTTCTAAAATAAGTGGTATAAATTACAAAAATGATTTCCTCCTAGCCTTATGAAAAAGACTGTTATTTACACACTCATTCCCACAGTGATGCTCGATGAAGCGATTTAAAGAGAGAAGCTGATGATGGATGCTTTAGAAAAGTAAAATTCACACTAATATCATCGTTATTCCTCTGGAGCACTGCCGTACCGTTTGTGTATCTCTGGTGAATTGGTTGGAGGTATATAGGGGCTTCGTCCTGTCGCCATGTTGAGGATGAACATTACATTTGACAGAAGCAACATCTTCAGGGGGCTCCACATGTGAGTTGTGTGTGCTTGTTTGTGTGTGTGTCTTTGTTACAGAGTAGCTGTTGACCCTCATCCTGCAAACATATTTAACAGACAAGGACTACTGATTGAATAAACTACTGTAAGAGACAAGCACCAGAGCAATATGTTGTCTGATTTCTTCTCTAAATGTATTCTGAAGAGAAAAACGAAAATCGACAGATGAGAAAATCTGTGTCTGTTTCTTTCAAAATGACTGACAGTGCCCCTGATAGTGTGTGATACTTTGAATAAGGCCCCATGGAACATTTTACATATCTATTTTATTTAAGCTGTTATAAACTGCATAGGCTGCAATTAGGGGCGTTTTGACTGAGGTCTCCAAAGACCCCAATACATTGGTATTTAAAATCAAGGACTAATAAAAACAGAGTACAAAGATACTTTATGAAATCATCTGGAACAAATTATCCTCATACAACGGTTTGTATGATGTCTTAAAATTACTCCTCAATTTTTGTGCATTTTCCTAGAAAGGTCTAGCAACACAGTTCAATTACCAAATGTTTCATACGTACAGTCTTTTCAAAATAGACTTCCTTCTTCACAGGAAAGAACTTAGTTAGGTTTAAACAACAAAAGGAAATTGTGAAAAACAGCATACGTAGCTCTACCTCTGAAAATGAATGTGCTGTAATAGGTACATTACGTATAACAGCACATTCAACCCAAACCACGATCTTTTCAAAACCTAAGTAGTTTTGTTGTTTTTGTTGTTGTTGTTTTTCCTACGAAAGTCCAACAACATGTCTCAATTTCCACTCTTTCTGCAGTCTTTTCAAAATAAACTTCTATTTTCACAGGAAACAATTAAGTTAGGTTTAGTCAACAAAACCTTTTAGTTATTTTTAAGAAAAGAAAGTAAAAAACTTCTGGCCGTTCTCATACAGCGTTTGTAGCTATACCTATGCAAATGAATGAGCTGTAATTGGTAGATATCCCACAAAATAAATGTGTACATAGGTCGGGTGGAAAGAACTGTTTTTGTTTGACCCATCCACTCCCACCCGCCCTGTGTGAGTTGTTGTGGTCTTTATTTCTCCTGATTATGTAGATTACATTCAAATTGATTTCGTTGGCTATCTATGAATTACAGCACATTCATTTTCGTAAGTATAGCTCTATATGTATAGAACAGCCTGCAAAAAGTAAACCTCTGGGGTCTGTGGGGACCCTATTGGTAGGATGAGGGTTTAAGCCTGCAGTAACAGCATATGTTTCCTTCAGTCACCTACACAAGTTTAACACATTTCATCTTGGAGTGAAAATTCGCACCCAAGGCTTCAGATTCAACACTCAACACAAGAAGGTACAGACGACGACCATGATTCACGTAGTGTTTTTCCATAGGGAGCTTTATGTTATGATGTTCACCATCTCTCTCGTCTCTCATTTCCTGTGTGGTGGAAAATAACATAAACACTTCATGCTCAGTTTTGAAATCATCGACAGACACTCTATACACACACATGCACAAAGCTGGTGCATGTTGTTGGCTGACTCTGTGTTTTCAGTGCATCGACTACTAGTGTAGACAAATACCCTTTTTCCACCAAATAATATGTATATGCAGGTTTTTTTAAACACGTGAAAACACGTTACAATTATTGAGTAAACAAGTATGCAATCAATTTTTTTCTGGAGTCACGTTTGACAAAAAAAAGGGTTTTTAAACAATAGAAAGCAGCATGGAGGTCAGCGAAAACTTCTCCTTAACATCTGTTACTCATTCAGTCTCTCTTTAAACACATTGGCGACTAATTTAGTATAATGTTCGAGGTCTGCTTGGATGGTAACGCATGAAATTTGTGGCAGAAATGACAAAGAAAGCCCCGGACAATGACTGCCGATTGGAGCTGGAGATGATAAATACCTTTCACTAATGCAGAGTACTTTGTCCCAGGGAGTAATGCAGATCGTAACCTTTCCCCCTGAAGAAAAAAGACAGATGTTAGTGGCTGTTAGTGGTTTTATTTTGTCCAGTGGGAAAGGGGCTAAAGAGTTAAGACTTTTAGTCTGAACTAAAGGGGTCTTCACAGGTCTAGAATTTTGGATCAAACCTGAATCGGACCTATAAAAAACCTACCAGAACCTGAGTATAAACTTTGTCAGACCCGATCAAAAAATCAACCTGAAACCGACCTGAGGACAAATAGATCCAATCCACCACCATCAAGTGTGCTGCTAAGATAAAGCATTTAGTGAATATGTGCATTTCGTGCACACTAAAGTTTTTAATTCAGGTATTTGGAAATACTTACCCGGTTTGACCTCACGTTTACTGTGTCTTGAGAATATGTGTGGAGAAACCCTTACTCTGTTCTTGAGAAATCCAATTATCATTTATTCATATAGAATATCACATAGCAGTGACATTGTTATGTATGTCCTTGCATTGTAAAGTATAAATTGTGTTTGAAAATCAAGCAACAAATGACTAAAACTGGCAACAGTATTAGAAAATATTCAGTGAGGCACAGCCGCCGTCCTGTGACTGTTTTCCGTTACCGAACACGGGAACAGACTCATGCATCACCGGTTTACCAGACGTCTTCTCCCAACAGCGTCGCAGGGTTTCGTCAGAGATCTTCTGACAATATTCAGATTCACATCTATTCATGAAAGACAAATATTTATTCCATCTAGCTGGTTACAAACATTTGTCACATTGGATTTGATGAAATATGTTTCATCTGGGGAAGTTTATACAAGCAACCGTCCTAAGTCATGAAGCATTGAAATGTTATCTCAAGGGACTCGCACTTTGCTTTGAGTACAAAGACTCAAATGAAACGTGTTTGATTTCAGCAAGTACAAAGCACTGCAATTGACGACTTTCCTTTTATGTCAGGAACAGGATTGACAATGGAGGACACAAGCAATGAGAAGACAAAGAAAAGAAAAACAGAAACACTCACAACTCTAAGACAATTGGCAGCTTTTGTCAGCTATATAAAGGTCTGGCAACCAGCACAGCGCTTGGTATCTGAGCGCAACAGAACACTCATCTTCACCCACACTGTGGGTACATTCGTCAACAACACTGCTGAATTATTTAGTAGGTCAACAGCCAGAAATCTCGTGTCTGACAAACCCAGACAAAAAGCACTGACACAGAGGAACAATGGTCATAAGTTAACCAACCAGCATGAATGAATCAGAGGCGTATTCAACCAAAAGAACCAAACATAGAGGAAAATAAAAACTAAATACTTGAATGTGACAAAAAAAATTGGCTTAAGTTTTAAATGTAATTGTTTGCAATAATCATTTAATTGCTTCAAAATTAAGTCAATTTTTGGTGAACTTTTTATTCGTTTTTCACACCATTCACGCAGAATGGCACAAGCATATATTTATACAACGGACTGACCAACAGATGGACATTGCCCTTAAAGCCCTGCTGCTAGCAGCTACCTCTATGTAGGCCTACCTCGGTGTACCACCACTCTCAAGACACTTTGTACCGCATGAAACGATTACGTAATCCTCCTGCATTTCCTGTGGTCATGGATTATGTTCATGTCATATGTGGGAATACCACCTCTGCAATGCTAGTTAGTGTAAACAAGTGACTTGAAGTTACTTATTTGTTCCGATGAAGCCGCCTACATCAGCCTGTACACTGTCTTGGTCTTTCTGTGGTATGAATGTTGTCAAACAAAGCCAGGATTGCTGGAGAGGGAACCCGGGGGCCACATGGTGCTCTTCCTCCCCTTTCCATCAGTGTAGCGCTCCAGCAAAATGAAGCAAGAAAGCATTCTTCACTTGTTTCCTGTTCACTCCTATTCATCTAATGCACTTTACATTTATTCAGTTTTTAACTTTTCATACAATTCCATTCATTTGTAATTTCAGTTTATCTCATTTTAATGCACTTTAGCTCCTGAAAAACAAAGTTACGACTAAGAATAGGAGTTGGTGGAGACCAAAAACTGAGCTATAAGAAGAGTGAATATAGGACTTGTGTTCGTCAGGTGGCCAGAAACACGACTCCAAATAAATGAGAATATTGCTCCATATCTGTTTGATGTGAAAATGGAAAAATGTTGTGAGTTACATGTTTGCAAAACATTATGCTGTGTTTGCAGCTTTTTACGCTTATACCTCAAGAGGCCAAAAAATGTCAATTAAAGCAGCTTTCAGCTGTAAATGGAAATAGCGACCCAAAGTAATACTTCGACCATATTTCTAACAGGTGTCAGCGTCAACCCTGTCTCCTACACAATTAGGTACCATTCAACTAAATTACATTATCAATTACATTACAAGGGGAAACGTATTGCCTCCCAGATAACGGTCACATTTTTAAACACGTAATTAACGTTGTGAATTGAAACAAAACAAAACACAATAAAACTACCTGGTTAGGTTCTGTAAAAACATCAGAGTGTGGCTTAAAATAAATATGTTTCTGATGTTATTTACACACGGGAAAGCAACAGCAGTCTAGGTGAAAGTCCTGTGTTTTGACCCACCCATCCACCCTGACCTCCACCCTAAATTGACTTCCATAGACTATGATTAGAAACATAGTTGTGATACGTCAAAAACATTCCAGGAGACATTACTCCTTGAAATATAATAAACAATGCTGTTTTGTTGTATTGGAACGCAATTTTTAGGAGATCAGGCTGTCAGAGAAAACAGATATAGTTATTGATTTAGTAGTTTAATGTGTTTTAATCTCGGACATATGAGTGATATTCTCTTTCTTTATAATAGGGATACTTTTTTTTTACATTTTGATGACTTTAAAGGTGCACTTTAAAGTTTCCTTTTGCTATGGAGCTCATCATTGATGAGTGAGAGATTTGTCTTCTCTTTGCAGCAAACACACGAGGAAGTACATCCATTATAGCCCTCTCACAGTTGTTGATGACCTCGTATTCTGGATCCTACAGCACAGAGGATGTAGTGCTTTGAACAAAAGCATCTGCCTACTGAATGTGTGATGTAATGTTATGATACTATTCACCCTTCATGATTTAAATTGCATATTTTGCATCTTCCCTTTCAGTTTACCTCAAGGTCGGATCCCACTGGATTCGTCCAATCTCAAAACAACTGAAGACACATGAGCGCAACACAGAAGGCAGGAAATGCAAAACACGTGTTCTGACATAAGACTGTGATTTAGACTGCAGGGAAAAGTGGCCACCTTGACATCAATTATTGTGACTTATGGTTCCCTTTTTCATCAAACTGCATTTACTGTAAATGTCATTGTGCTGCATCTCTCCCTCTTTGACGTAATAGCGACCTTGCTGTTTACTTGAAAAATGTAATCAATTTAATTCTGTGAAACATCCACAGCCTTTACTTTTTCTCAGTAAAATGTGAGAAACAAAATGGAACTTGAAGCAAGAGCAGCATGTCTGTTTGCTCATATCTGACTGCTTCTGCCTCTCCAGAGAACAACACAATATAACATAATTACTCTGTTTCGACATGCGTCGTGGAGGTCAAACACAAGCAGCAATTTTGTGTGATTGTGCAAGTTTGTTTGTTTACACCTTGAGCCAGCAGGCTGCACATGAAGAAAAGGCGTTGTGTTGTGGGTGCAGGAACCTTGTGACCTTGTGTCACTGTTACAGCAATATTTCATTTTGTTTTTCGGTCTGGTGTTAGAGACAGAGGGAGTCTTTTCTAAATAGCAGGTGATGATTGACAGCGGAAAATTATTTACGATACTATTATTGACACTATTATTGATTGAGTTCTAAGTTATGGTTGAGCATCACCAGTGCTGCTGTTGGCTAGAAGCCCACATCTGTCAGTCTGTCCACATTATCCTCCCCTGTGCAGCAACCAAGCAATCAATTCTTGGTTCAGCTCTTGCCTGACGGCACATGCTCCCCTCTGTCCATACATAAGAGGATATGAAATCATCCCACTACACAACACAGCAGTCTTGGTATGCAGATTGAGAGTTAAGAATGTGAAGATTGACTGTACTATTTTTGAATATTTTACAGTCACGTTTTTGAAGCGCAGAGATATAATTTAATGAAGACACAACCATGTCTGCAGAGATTATGTTCAACAACAACAACTTATTTATTCAACACCACGGTTTTCTACAAATGAAAAAATGTTCAGACGGAATGTATCTTCAAACTGTTTACTGTCACTATATTTTATTATCATTTATAGCCACTAAAACATGTTTTATTCAACAAATGTTGTTGAGTCTACTGGATTGTATTTGCTCTCAAAGAACAGAAACATTTTCTTTGTGTCAAGGTCGAGCTCAGATTTTATTTGAAATTAGTTATGAATATTAACAGATGGGTGACATTTGTGTCGATATTTGACGCTCTGGCAATGAGAACGCAGTGCAGACAAGTTAACTTGAGGTAAAGAATTTGCAAGCCCCCCTTTAGACCTTAATCCGATGTCTGTAATTTAATATTCTCCATGCAGCCGTGCTGTCATTGTCCTTTCACTGTTTCTATAATCCGTGGTGTATTTATATTATTCTTTAAAATGGAAAATATCTGTTTAGCATCAGCGTGACAGACAGATCTGGCATCCTTGTCCATTTTGTCACACTTATAACTTGACAGTTCTTAGTATCCTGTCTGAATTCCCCTTGCCTCTATACACACACACACACACACACACACACACACATATACACACACGCTTATGCACACTGAGCTCAGCATGCATCTTGTATCTCATCAGTTTTTACAGTTCGATGCCACTTAATGAGTTTTAATTAATAACCTTTAATAGAGTTTGTGTCGTCCTCCCAGACGTGACGCTCTGGACAGGAAGGATGCTGTGAAATAATATCAACTAATTATGCACTCGACATTTCATAAGCGTTCATTATATAATTCAGTTTAATGTTGAGGCTGTCATCAGGCATTGGTGGACAATGACCACATGACACGGACTCCAGAGGGACTTCAGTTTGGGCCAAACAGGCTTACGTTTTAGAAAACTAGAATTCCAGATGAGCCCTTCGGGTCTGGTCTCATCCCCTTGTTTATATTCTGGGACTCAGCAGCTTTCCCAGACTCTTTCCAATTGTCTGCCTCTCCAAAAAATTGAAGTTGCAGATTTGAAATAATAAATTAATCATGACAGTTAAATATACTCAGAATCTCCCAGAACAGATTTTAACAGCTCGAGGTGGCACAAGGAGGAAGCCAGGCAAAATAAAAAGCCTCCGATGTGTCGATTTGTCACAGGCCAACTGGCACATCCATCTGGTCCAATAAGATAATGGGACTGAGTGGCAGACAAGCAGCTTGGCAGCCATTTCCTTGCACAGGATAATCAGATTATTATTCACAACAACAATCAGGTGTCTGGTGGTGATTTTTAAATAAGCCTTCATTATCAAGCCTAAAGCAGAAGGCCTTTACAGCTGGCAGACACACTCCCCCAAGTGTAGCTGGACAAATTATGGCTTGCTTTTACTGTGACAATGTTTAAAGCTTTCATGCATTATTTGACGGTTAAGGTTAAAGAAGGATCATGGTAAAGACAAAGAAAAAAAAAAAAGGCATCTGAGACACTTTGGAAATAAGTATATTCACTTGAATAAAGTTCTTCACTTGTCCAATGAGAATATTGATAACAATGACGACACACAATTCACAGAGGTTCTCAACATTTTGTAACTTATGAATGTTTAAAAAATGTCCCAGGACCGCCTTCCCAAATGAATGAGAAAACATATAACATGACACAAAAAGAGAAGAAAACAACAACTGGGCTGTAAGAATGTGTTATGCTACTGTCAGCTGTAATGACCAATATTCTGCTTCCCCTCACCCATCGCTGCCTGCCAATATTAACCCAAATTGAATGTGTTCTGGGTCAGATTTTCTCACTACAAGCGTTGGAGCTTTTACTGACGCAGGGTTGTCTCCTCCAAACTGATCCATTTTGTGCCACTGCATCTGAGGGAACATTAGCTGCTACAAAACATGATTTTCTCAACCTGATGTGTCGTGATCGGGCGGGGTTATACAGTAACTACTTATGCTTTGATTGAAGTACTATGTTTTTATTATTTATGTGAATTCTTGAGCACATTTAGCTCAAGATTGTTAATTACCGAAAAAAAAGAAGAAGTTTTTTATTTATTTTTAACGACTTACCTCCGTGGCCCGCCCCGTCCCAGTGGTTGAGAATAGCTGTTTTAGACAATAATGTCCTCCCAACTTTGCGGCAACAGTTCGGGGATGGCTCTTTCCTGTTTCAACATAACAATGCCACCGTGCACAAAGCGTGTTTCATATAGAACTGGTGATGGTAGGACTCGACTGGCCTGCACTGAGCACTGACCTCAACCCCATCCAACTCCTTTGGAAATGCATTTTGACTTGTCACAGTCAAAAAAAACACAGGAGTATTAATTAGTACATATTAATTGCCTCCACCCACATCCTGCATCGATGACAGTAATTCTGCAAAGAGTACACACTAATATAGCACCTGTACTAGATATTGTGCCGATTTAAAAACTGCATTGTGTGTATCGATGCAATTTAAATGTGGAATTTTTGTTATACTGTACCTTAGCAGGGATTCAGACAGAAAACAGCCCTCCATTAAAACACTGCAGGTGGTTGAAGGCACCAGGGAGACAATGAATACGATAAAGGAAGTCATGTTTGACAGATCAATGTGTTTTTTCACAAAGGGCTCAAGTCAGTCTTGACTTTTGCTTTCAGGAACAGATGAATTCATTTCTCTTGCCGTCCCCTCTCTCTCCTCCTTTACTCGTCAATCTCCAGCTACACTTATAGAGACAATAAAAGCCCCAAAATAGATAGTGTTACTGTGCACTTTGTGCTGATTATATAGTCAGAGACAAATGTCAGGCAGCGAAGGCAACAATAAAACATGCTTCCTGTTCGCTTTCAGCATACTTCAGATGAAAGTGAAAAGCTTCGGTTAAACATCAAAACAAAACTTTCATGAACCGCGGAGCTCACAGGGCTTGTACATGTACTATTGTTTGGACAAAAAGCCAGTTAACCAAGGTTAAGCATTACATGTCAGGGTTAAGACATTAAAGTTAGGTTGGGTTTGGCTGTTAGGTATGTAGTGGTAAAGTCCAACAGGTGTTTGGTTATTTTGGCTGATTAGACTTGAGTTTGGTAGAGCTATGCTGGACTAAACTACATAGCTGTGTCCAATTCTTCAACGTATCCTCATAAAACAGTTTGTATGACATTTTACAAAAAAGTTACTCCTCATTTTTCGAGCTTTGTCCTACAAAAGTCCAGCAACACGAGTCAATTTCCGTTTGTTTCATATGCAGTCTTTTCAAAATAGACTTCCGTCTTTACAGGAAACAACTTAGTTAGGTTTAGGAAAAGCTCAGGGTTTGGGTTAAAATGACTACACAAGTGGCATTACTTAAGTGCGGAAGTCATGTGACAAATACATCAACATTGACTTCTCATTTCACACACAGCACAAACAACGGTCACCTGGGTGAAAGATCGTGTTTTTGTTTTACCCATTCACGTCCTCTCCCACCCGCCCTCTGTGGGTTTTTGTGGTGAACTAGACTTCGTGGGTTATCTACGAATTACAGAGCATTTTCGTAGGGATAGCTACAAGCGCTGTATGAAAACATCCGGAAATGTTTCAGGTCACAGTAAGAAAATCCCCGTTGTAAATGTTAAAGTTAAAGATGGCTGAATTCCATTTAGTTGCTTCGGTTTGAGAGTCTTGGTATTGTGAATGATGGCTTGCTGTCAGCATGTGTGGCTGCATGTTTCTGTCCACAGCAGTATGGGATCCATGTGGTGTGTATCAGCATGTCTTCAAGTTGTTGTCCTATGTGTCAGCAAATCGCCCAAGCAGTCAGGATAATTATAGGTTATGTTTTTGTGTTTACCATGAGTAAAAGTAAAAGTTGATGTGTGTTTATTTTTGGTTATAAAGCTTTATATATCATGGACTCTCAAGCATTTGAATACGGTATGAGCACCCAAAGGCGGAAAATAATTGTAGGTTTCTCTCTGCTGTTTCCTGTCGTATGACGTGGCTCAGTGATGTAGTGTGTTGGTTAAATAACCTTCATCTAATAGACTTGAAGGCTGATTCCAGCCCCCTCTGATGGTCATTATATGTAAATAAAATCAAAAAAAGGAGGTTAATACATGACGTACAAATGTGCAGCTGATTATAATAATTCTAACCTCCACAATGCAATTATCAGTGTGAAATTGCATGTCCTGTGTCACTACTTTAGTGTGTGTAGGAGGGTCAAGTGCATGAAGAACAATATAAACTCAGTCCTGCAAGGAGTTTGGATGTGCTCTACAGAAACGCAGTCTCACAGAGCAACACAGGAAACAAATAGGTGACAAGTTGATGTTCAACACTTCAGGAAACATAAATCTTCTGCAAACTAAACTGTGCTTTGTTTAAACACTTTATCTCAGCTGTCTTTATTCAGTTCACCCGAAAACACCTCAGTTTCTAATAAATCTAGCAGTGTTTCCACATTAATCTCAGAAAGCCGACCGGACTGTTTTCCCTGTCTGAAAGAAATTAGTACCGTTTTAAGCACAGACGCACTGGCAATTCAGCTGTACCAAAATGTTTTGTTGTTCTCTTTTTTTTTTTTTTTTAACAAATTGAACTGAATATAATTCTTTAATTATCCTTTAATTATATTCTGCGGCATTGCAAGAACCATTTTCAGAGAAAAGGAGTTTTTGTACATGGTGTTGTTGCTTTTACTGAAACTTAGATTTTTGAACAAGCCGTGAACAAAACATTGACATATTATCACCTTACAAATTTGACTGGTGTGTTAGCAAACCATTACCATGCAGCAGTTACAGAGCAACATTATCATTCATTTGCAGTCCCCCTCTCTCTTTCAGCTCTAGTCTCGATCAACTCCTGAGGGAAATATCTGTCTCTTAGATGCTAAATGCTCCACTATGTTCTCCAGCTAGTCCCTAACTGTGTCTGACTGCTGTTTGGTTGCTGGAACAATTACAATAAAGCTCCGTAAAGCCAAGGGGAGCTGCAGATTCAGATAATTCACGGAAGGAATGGAAAAATCTCACTGGCGATGCTAACTTCATATTTACATTGTATCATTTCTATTACAAAGATATTGATTAAATCTGCTTTAATTAAAGGATGTGAATAGTTATTTAATCACTGGCAGAGGATAAGAGAAAGTTAAACAATCCACAAGGACTCATGTGCACATAACACATCTGCAATACATCAAAGAAACACTAAATGTACATATGACGACAAATCTGAACACGTACATGACTGTTCGCCTGCATACTTTATTTTGACGGGTGTGCAAAATCCGCTCCACTCTTAACACCTTCACAAATATAGGTCCTTTAAGGCCAGGTTGGCTGGGCTCCATGTAGTTTGACTCCCACAGAGATTTAACTTCTCATCTCTGTATACATTTTTATTTAATCATATCTAATGATACTGTTTACCGCTCTGTGAACCTATAACCCTCCAGATAATGAGACATGCCAACATAGGTCATCCTGTTGAATTTTCTACTTGTGTATCCATGGAAACAACACTCTCGGCAATCTCAGCAGCTCCACTTATTTTACTAATATGAGGTCAATTTCCGGCCATCTTTTAGTTGTGTGCTCGCAAGTCATGGGGTCTTTGGGTTGTTGTTTTTCAAACACACACAAGCACACACAGCAGCAGCAGCACACACACATTCCCAGACAGCATTGTCCTTCAAACCTTAAAGGAAAGCGGCTGCCAACACCACATCTCATTTTCTCCGTCCTGTCAACATGTGTCAACAGTCTGTTGTGAGAGATAGAAAGCCTGATGGAAAGCCTTGCTATATTTCCACGAGGTAGCAAATGTCAAATTAGATTTAAACTCACTGTCACTATTTGCCCATTTGTCTTTATTTTCAGCATGTTAATTCTCTTCCTGGTCAAATACTGTGTGACCATGACATCCAGCACCAAATCAAATCTAGAAAAACACAGGACTTCTTACAAACTATACCTCATTCATTCTTTCATATGTATCCGTGTGGTTGTTTTGAATACTTTAATGATGATAGCTGAAGATGCAGCATTTGCACACAGATACTGAGACTGCAACGTTAAAATAACTGTTGGTAACATTTTCACCATATCAACTATTCTCTTCTCTGATCCTTTTTAACATTCAGTCCTGCAGTTAAACAAATAAAACACAAAAAACATGAGATAGTAAAGGTCTTTTTCCTTCAGTTTTGAAATGTGTTGGCTGAACATGATGCAGGGTTTGTGCTCGGCGGGAGAGCCTTTTTTACCATCGTGGGGTTCGGGTTAGATTACAGGTTGAAGCCATCAGCTACAGATGTCAGCAGTCATTTTGTTCAAGAAAAACAACAGTGGTGTCTGAGGGACAAGAGTAGAGAGGAAAAATGAAAAAAGGAGCGAGCTCTCAGAGAATATAATGACAGGCACAAGAGAGAAGGGACGTGCACCGACATTTTGAGGGGCTGAAACGATGAATTACTGGAGCACTAATGCAGAATGGAAAAGAGAGAGATGATGTTTCACTGAGCTCTAATGAAGCTCTAGCGTAAGTTCAGTCAGGAATACTATACTCTTTCATGCTAACTCATTATTTCCTTGCTGTCATTGCTCAGGGTTGTCAATCATGATATCAGCTGGTTAGATCGGCTGGTGTTCTCTTTCCAATAGCACGATGAAACAATTACATCGTTAGCCTATCATCTTGCTGCTCTTTTTAAATACGATTGTCTCTCTACCTTCAGCACGTCCATGCTGCTGTTACGCACCCCTCCACCTCCCCATCACCGCCCAGTCATCACAGATTCATCATCTTCATCAACTCATCATCCTATCAGCCTCATCATCCACCATCACCACCAGTGTCTGGACTCAACGGGGGGATTTATCTTGCTGCTGCTCAGGGCAGCTGCTCGATTGCAAATCTCCCTGTAGTCCAAAGCGCCAAAGGCTGTGTCAAGACGTTATCATCCCATATCATCTGTTAATAATAAACAATTATCTTTTCTTCATCTGACTTGTCTCTCCTGATTGAAATAGTGTTTCTTGGCACATACAACAACCCTTTACAGAAGATATGTGTTCACACAAACACAAAGAGACTTAATGTGTTCCAGGAAGCAGCTTCAGGGAGTCTCTTCTAATCATCTGCGCAGCCAAATTGCTGAGATGAGGATAATAATCCCCGAAGGATGCTGACTCGTTTATTGATGAGTGCACACACACACGTGCACACACACACACACACACACACACACACACACGCAAATAATGATAAGCTCATCTGTCTTTTCTTCTGACACTGCTGATCTTTAATCAAAAATATTTTTCCTGCTCATCTGAACCGGTGCGGTTGAAGGCGGTTTTCATAGACGTCCCTGCAGAATTATTGGTGAACAGATGTGAAACTTCCAGCATTCCCGAAACAAACGGCAGCAATAACATCATGGCAATAACCTGCTTTGTAACGCATCAAATTAAATTAAAGCTGTCAGGTATTACACATGAATTTTTAGCATGTTAAGATTATGTGGGATTAAGCTTCCTGGCAGTACCACTGAGAAAGTATGAAAATGTCCCCAGTCTTTGCTGAGAGACATTGCAAAGACACGTTTTGTGTTTTATCTGAGATGAAACTTTTGATTAATTCATGGGGATTAAAAACACTTTGATGATCTCTGTTGCATTCTTGCATTAAAAGAGGTAATTTCAGAAAGCAGGATCAGGAAGTAAGATACTTTCCATGACAACATTAGAAATGCAGAATACATATGTTAGTGTTGATCTGACAACTGAACCTGTTTTAAAACAGACTAATAATGTCCTTCATTTCAGGGTTTACAACTTTCATTCGTACCAATAAATGCTCCTTTATATCAAAATCTGGCAGAGACCAGATGTAGTAGGCCAACGTATCTTCATACAAAGGTTTTGTATGATATCCTACGAAAAGTTCCTCCTCATTTTTTCCTTGTAAAACCACATTACATTACTGCTTCTGTGCAGATTAAACAAATGTACAACATGTCAGTAAGTGAGCTGTAGAAATGCTGATTAGCTCCGTCCCCTAAGCAAAAATTTGATGTCAAAGGGAAATAATTTCAGCTTAATGTGTTGTGATGTGACGCAGACGTCTACATGCCAACCCTTCTTCTTTGAGCTCTTGATGAAAGCAGCAGACAGTGAAGTGTGAAGTCTTATGTGGGAATGTGGTTTTGACTGATTGGGCCTTTGGGGCCTTTGCTGTGACAAGGGGCCGCAGCTGGCCTCTGGGCATGATTTATTCTATCTTTTGCAGGAGATGTTTTCCACATGAAGTAGTTAATTAGTTTGTTAGGATGTAAAGAGGTTGATAGAGTTAATACAGAGGCAGTAGCGATGCCAGCTGTCGACTCGGTCCCTCCTCGGCTCAGGCTCATAGTGGAGCGTCGGTCCGTCACGCTGCCGGCAGCCTCGCCATGAGAGGTTTCTCACTGCTGCATCTCCCCTCCCTCTCCCGCCTCGAGTGGGCAGACGGGACTCAGAGGAAGATCATCCCTCTGGTTTTAATTAGGCTTTTTAATTGAAGAGTGGAGACACTTTTCATGCAGACGTGCGCCGAGGTAACAGTTGAGCAGAGGCGATAGCAAAGGGAGGGTAACCATGACACTGTCAAAGGGTTCAGGATCTGCAAAGCGGAATTTCAATTTGCTTTAGGGGTTTTTGAAAAGGTAAAACAATAAATTCAGGGTAGTCTAGGATGGATTAGGGTTCCTCAGGTTTTACAGAAAGGTAAAGAGGTTATTCTTTCACATAATGCCTATTCTGTCTCCCACCTGTCGTTTTTTCATCAACTGGCATTCTGGTTGTTTTTCGCACTTTTTTGGCACATTACACTGCGCGTTGAGGGATGTAAAACAGAATAGAGGAGCTGGGGGAGGAGAAGGTTGAAGAAAAGGGCAAGACAGAAAAGACGAACATAGAAAAGAGGAGAAGTTGGTGAAGGCAAACGCAGGAGAGACAATGAGATACGTAGGAGGTGGAAGTTGTACCAACTACAAATAAAAACTTGCCTGAAAAAAAACTCAAACACAATGTAATGAATAAATGTGAAGGATTAACCCATATCTCTGAATAAAGAACAAATAGCACCGATAGAAACTCTGGACACAACAAGAACAGGAGCTTCAATAAAGAGAATATAAAAAATATAGCTCGCCTGCAAAACATAGTCTGACACCAGAAGACTGGTTTCACATTGTCTACATAC
Organism: Anarhichas minor; assembly: GCF_050575085.1. Taxonomy (NCBI): domain Eukaryota; kingdom Metazoa; phylum Chordata; class Actinopteri; order Perciformes; family Anarhichadidae; genus Anarhichas; species Anarhichas minor. The sequence continues at coordinate 2,876,516 of NW_027466500.1, forward strand.
AAGCAGCATTTTGTCACGAGTTTGGATCCAATCGTGGTCCAATGTTAAATCTACACAAGAGTGATGCGGAAACCCGTGCACTGAGAATGGACCTTTAACCGATAAGAGACATCAAGCGTCAAGCAGTTCAATTATTTAAATGAGCAAATTTATTCATAAACCTAGATTTGGGATTTATCAATGAGAGGAAATGCCATTTTACCACTCATTCTCACTCCCGACTCGTCAAATATCGACGCTTGGTCACTGACCCTCGGCATGGAGACACATTTAATATGTTGGTTACATGCATAGTCTACAGGAAGTCAGGTTTAGGGAACAAAACCACTTAGAGAATGTAGTTGACATTAACTTAACCGACAAGCCACTCATGTCTTTGCTTTTTCAATGCTTTTGGTGTGAAGAAGCGGTTCAGTAGTAACTCATTACAGCTCTTTATGAGAGTGAGCAGTAAACAGTGAGGCTGTTTGAAATGAGATGAAACTGGATCACATGCATGCTTCATTTCCTGTGAATCCCTCAAATGTGTGAAGGCAATTTGAGTCCAGTGCAGAAATGGCGGACTGCACTGCTAACAAGGAAAGAGAAGTAATTATGGCGATGTATAAAAAGCATCAAAGACGATAACTCTAAGGTGACGGTATCTTCAAACAAGAATTAAGTTGGACCATGAGATCAAGCAGCCAAATCATCGGAGGGTGATGCTGTGTGAAGACTTCAGCTACAAGATTCCACCTGCAGGATGCAAACCCAACGCAGCACCGCAGTCTCTTTTTTTGTTAGTTGACCTTTTGTTCATATTTAATTCATTCATAAATGTCAGAGGTTTCATGTGAAGGCTGGAGGACCTGAGGAGAGGAAGAGGGAGATAAAAGAGGAAGAATTCAAGACAGGAGTACGAGAGGAAGAGGAAAGATAATAGGCAGAAAGAGGAGATGGAGAGAACGGGGTAAGAGACAATCATTCGTTTATTGATGTTTTATACCCTCCAGCTGGTGAGATCGACATAGGCGTAGCCATGGAAACCAACCAGGATATGAGTCATGGGTTGTAACATTGGGGGGGGGGAGTTGGGAAGAGATTGAATGACGCTCAACTTATCATCACAGGGACCATAAAACAAGTCGGAGGGAAATGATTACTTAGAATCACCAGCACGGGATTTTTTTCCTCGAATGTTCAGGTCTTTTGATTCTGTTATCAAATGTACCAACTGTGGCTTCAACTAAGGCTATTGTTTTTTATCTTATTGTGAGCAATTGTGCTTTGTCCATTAAGATGGTAAAATACACGCCATTCGCCATTTTCGTCACTCCAAATGAAAGGTATAAAGTATTGACATTAGATCTCTGAATACATACGAGTCCACTGGATTATCATGTGGATAGGAGTGAGTGATGAAACCCCCTCCACACACAGCTACTTAACACCTACTTAAGAATAAGGTGACATTCACTGTAATGTAGCAGACACCTGAGAAATGTCACAGAAACAGCAGATTAAAACACACTGGATTCACAACAACGCACATGCACAGAAAAGTGTATTTTATTTAATCAGCACTATAAACTTGTTTTTATGACACAAACATTCATATTTATGTTCTCCTTCTGTGTATCTGGTTTCCTCCAGACGAAATTACCCTTGAGTATAATGTATAATGTAAATTACTGTGAAAAGTGAAGTGTTTGCTGTTTTTATTATATTACAGGAATTGAGGGATTGCAAAAAATGCTACAGCGGTTAAAGCAGGTCATAAATCAAGTCAAATTTATTGTGTTTATAGCCCAAAATTGTCTCACCAAAAAGCCTCTTTCATGGGGAAAATGTGTTCCATCCCAAGAACCTTTGGTCCAGTTTACAAACTCAGGTCCTAAAAGATACATATTCACGTTTTCTTTCATGTTCTTTGTGTGTGTGTGTTTTTTTTAACATAAATAAATACTAACATTGTAGAAGTTACAGGAAAGTAGAGGCAAACAACTTCTAACACAGCAAACATTAAAACTAACCGTTGAGAAGACGTTACTCAGAACACACTACGTTACACACTGAAAACAACACAGAAAAGGCACACAACATACAGTAACTCCCTGTGTTGAACCACAGATTAAGATGAATTATGTCTTTATAGTTTGGTGGGGTGAGGTACGTCTGGGATAGTTTAGCCTGCTGCTCCTGTGAATGGATGGATGGAGAGTACAGGATAATATACTTTGCACTCGGTTACTGCACTGTTAGCACAGGGGCAGGGGTTTTTCATTACCACCCTTTTACACTCTTCTCGTACATTTCACACTCAATATCCAAGTTTTTTTCTCATAAATGTACAATCTTTTATCTTGGAAATACTGAGTTTCTTCTCTAAATACTACCCCTCCCCCTGCTCCGTAATTTTATTTTTTTACCCACAATGGCCTGAATACGCCGTTGTTGTTATGAGAGTGGTATTAATCTTATTCATACCACTCACCACCACTTGTTTTTTATAAAATGTCAAACAATCACTTAAAATTCATCTACCAAACATGTCATACAGACACATGTGGATGAAAAGATGCTAAAGGGTGAAAACTATGCTGTATTTATCGCTGAGGATCATGAATGAAAAATGTCATAGAAATGTTGTTAAAAACTAAAATTAGGCAGGCTGTTATGATGTGCACATTTACCTGTTTGAAGGCACTCAGGAAGAAAAATAAGTTCCCATTACTGAATTTGATAGAAATGACCATATATGGTATTTTGTGTCTGGAAAGTTTAATGAAGAAAACTGCGAAGTCTATCACAAAAGTCATCTTCCAAATTTGGTAATCAGCCATGAGCAGATGGAAAGCCTCATTATCTTGGATAACTGCTGGTGAATATTTTCAAGTGCCTCTTGGCAGACTCAGCGAATGATGAATTTTAAGCAGAGCTTCACAGCAATGAAGATGAATTATTTAATGTAGTTTTAAGGAGGTTTGACAGAGAGCCTCAGAGAGAGCGAGAGAGAGAGAGAGAGAGAGAGAGAGAGAGAGAGAGAGAGAGAGAGAGAGAGAGAGAGGCTAAAACAGAGGTAGCATGTCAACATATGTGCGTGTGCGTGTGTGTGTGTGTGTGCTCTGTACTAGATCGGTTTTGACATTTCACAGATACATGATGAGAGATGACAGCTCCAGAGAACCGGCTCGTCGTGCTTTACCACAGAACTGAACTTCAAGACTTCTCTGAAGTCCTGCTGCTCTGCGGCGTAGCTGTACATCAATGACGTCAAATCAAAATGTCAACTCTTCACAAAAAACATACTTGTAATCTAACAATGACATATTAAATCGAAGGAGAGCATACTTTTCGGAAAATGTAACTGTGTTTATGTAGCTGTGTTCCTTTAAATATGTCGTTTTTAATCTCGCTACAAGTTAATTCAGTTGGACCTTTGTTTTCACAACAGCAATCCCATTTCTTTAAATGATCGGCACATTTTGACAGTTGACGGGCATGATTTTTTTTGTTAATGTATAGTTTATTTAACAGATCACATAGCTGGCTATAAAGTAAACTATCTAGTTTTAGGTTGAGTTCATTGAGTGAGTGTCTGTTTTTATGGTTGTTTTGACTGAGAGTATTAACCTTTTGAGAAATATGTCCAATTGCATGAGAAAAGCTGTGCATGCTCAGATCTTAAGCTGTAACTTTAAAACCACTGACCTCCCCATAAACTCTGTGCTCTTTAGGCTGCACTTCAGAAACAAGTTGGGAGAAAAATGCTGTATTCTGCCTGGAAACCACTCAGATTAAAACTACTTCAACTGTGGGCCGGACTGTGACCACGTACCTGCTGGTTTTCCTCACCTCCATATCCCCGGACTCTTACATCCCCAGGACAAATGCACAACTCTTAATTTTAAAAATACATAACACTTTAATAACAGACTAATTTTATCCTCCTCTTACATGGTTGGTTTGTTTGTTTATCATATTCTATCGTCATTTTCTATTTTTAAATCACGTCTTATACTGTTGCACTGTGTTTATTATCATGCACCAAAGTGCAAATAAACTTGGCCAAAAAAGTTTCAGATTCTGATTTATCTAATTCATTTCTACTTCACGCTTTCACAAAGGCTGTCGCATTAAAACATAAAAATACGAATCTTCCTACTCATTGGTTTAAGCCAGTAAAGAATTGCATGTACTGGGGAGTTATTTGCTGATTATAGCAATTAACCATCTGCTCCGCTGTGTTTAAATGTTAGGATCATAATTTGCTTCATTTTAACATCAGAACAAAGTAATAATGGTGCGTGTTTCTCTCCGAAGCAGAGAAACCCGGGCTTTCTTACGACTGTATCTCCAGCAAAGACTGTCCTTGCTGCTACGTCATATTTCACGCCGTCGACTCTTACAATGTAGAACATTTTTTTGTAAAAGAATAATCACTGGAGGGGAGCTGGAGGGTAAGCGTGGTGAGAAAATGTTGGTTCGTTCCTATTTGGAAAAAGTCTCAGCGGCGTATACGATGAATTCTTTCCATGTGAAAGACTGTCCTTTTTATTTCCCTGCTACAGAAAAATACTGTAATTATGTTGTAAGATACATCCTTCATGTAGGATGTATCATTCATTAAAGCCTCCTGCTAAAATATAATAACGTGCTTTTGCTTATTTACAAGTTTTACACCCAGAAAGTGGATTGAGATTGAGAAAAACATCCCCTATGAGCTCTGTTGCCCTTTTCCTCAGTGATATCAAAGACATTGTATCATAATATAAAAGTCAGGCCTGAGGACAGCAGGCGTGCACACTGTTGGAGGTATGCATTGAAATGTGAAAGGGCAATTTCAGAGCTGTCACGTTGTCTCACCAAGATAGGTTCCCCATCAGGAAACTGCAACAATTTTGTACTCAGCCTGGAACCATTGTTGTTTTTGTGTCAAAGAAAGCAGAAGCACCATGGAAACTCTTTTTATAAGGATATGGAATAATTCTTACATCTCCTTTTGTAAATTTGCCTTTCCGGACGAAACAGACAAAAATGAATCTGACAGAAATATGCGGAGCCTGTGACTTCAACACATGATTTGGGATGTCAGTATTCAGTTAGCAGAATGCCACACAACAAAAACATATATACATATACTGTTGATTTGGAGATGTTAAGTAATATAGACGATTGTTCAAGAGGAGCTTGAGCCACTGCAAGTTCAACTACAAGACATTCTACAACACATTCAGTGTATTTATCAACCAGGCTGAAGTCGTAATTTGTGTTGTTGTCAATTGTGCGAGCGTTTGCAAGGTAAGTCTCGTCCCTTCTTAAGGGCGGATCTTACAAATGATACATAGGCTACCATGGAACCTGTGGTGAATATCCCAAAATACCACAGAACTACCAGAGGACCTCACCTTCGGAGGAACGTGACTGAGGTACCTGTCAACACCATTTCCTTAGTCTTGTTAAACGTGAGCTAATTGCCAACGACATGCTGATGTTCAGCGAGTATAATTTTTACCATGACCACCATGTTTACTCTTAGCTTTGCTTGTTAGCGTGCTAACATTTGTTAATTACAATAAAACACACAGCTGAGGCTGAGGATGATGGGAATGTCATTAGTTCTGCAGGCAATTGGTCATGAACAAAGAACTGGACAGATACAAAATAAATTGACCTGATGGTGGAGCTATACAGGAGATGGACGGGCGAGGTCAGGGGATCACAAAAGTCATTATGATACACCGTCTGGGAAAAATTAATGTCATTACAAAATTGAATGGCAATCCATCTCTTGCTTGAGATATTTCAGTGGGAACCAAAGTGGTGGCCCGACTGAGATTACAGAACCACACCACGATGGTCTGATTCATAAAAGATATGTGAAAGTCAAAATCTAAATTTGGAGATGGTAAGCAACGACTCAAAGTAGAAACGATTGCTCAGTTGAGCAACTGCAGTCTCTGTAAGGGTAAATGGGTGTAGCTTGTTCAAAATCTCTACACATAAGAAAAACTGCAGTTGTATAGCTATGTGATGGACAGACGGAGACGCAGGCCTTATATTATCTTACCCCTCTCATGAAAAAGGCATAAACTCTTCACACTCGCCTGGGCAGGCTTCATTTCCATCACTGAGGAAATGTGACTGAGTGCATTACTGAACAGGAGCCTTCCAATGTGACAGATTTGGGGAGAGGCAGCTCTTGCATCTTTAACAGCCATCTAATTTCTTTTTCATGAGGCGGGTTATTTTAAGTTCAAATTGAAGATATTTGCTGAAGGGAGGAAAGAGCTGTAAGGTCTGTGTTTGTCTTGTGTTTCTGAAAGGAGCTGTCATTAACATTGTGGGCATTAATATAGCAGCTATAACTATTGTTCCATGTACAGATGTAGTGGAGTAATGTCTACCTGAGCAGAGAATAAAGTCACGCTCCCTCTGTGTGGGTTGTTATCCGAACTTCTTTTTGCCTTGTTTGCAGAGCCGGGCCGGCCGCGTGTGCTTTTAGTGCACGTTGGTGCATTTAGCTGCTCTGCACTGCTCTCATAGTTACAGCTGATAACTCCATCCTGTCAAACAGCGTCCTAACGAAAGCGTAGCACCAGCCCTCTGGTTCCTCCTCAGGTAAACACTGTTGGCTCTTTCAGCAGTTTGTAGTGTTCGCGCTGTTAGCTGCCAGCTGAGGTTATACCATGTTGAGACCCGTTGATAGGCAATCGAAATGCTCCCAATCTCTTATTTTGCACCTTTTCATTTATGTTTAAGTGGACACAAGACTCTCTTGTAACTTATTACTTGACTCCTCTTTGATTTTGTTTAGGGACTTTGACTCAACCATTATTTTTCCAGAGTGCAATCCCAGTACACATTCGGCACCTGTAGAAGTCCTTTAGATTAAATCTTGTTCAATAACATATAAAAATGTGGTTCTTTTGTTAGGTGGCACAATGTTGCACTCCCCAGTAGGTGACAGAATAAACTGTAATGACCCATGTAAGCTTCAATATTTGCCGCTGTAGTCTGAACGGTGACACACATACACACAGAAGAAATTCAGACACTTGCTGTTGTTGTGAGCTGTAGGTTTATTGGAAGTTTTGTTGTATTTAACGTTAAACGTCACAGCGAACGCTAACAGAGACTGTTGATTAACCCATGATGCTTTTGTACATTTGCATTCAGCCCTCATGATTTCTCTGTGAGACTTTCAGACCACCAGACAGGTACCATACATGCAAGCTCCACCCAGCATGCCCGTCTGTCCTTCTGTCTTTCTCCCTCTCTGTATATCACTGACCCTCACACACACACACACACACACACACACACACACACACACACACACACACACACACACACACAGACATACAGCAGTCAAACAAAGCTCCAGAAGGCTGTCTGCAGAACGTGGCTCGATAAATCACACTAAGACAATGAAAACAGGGTGAAAGTTAACTGTTTCCAAAACGGTCCCTTAATCTCATTTCCCTCTCTCCATCCCTCAAACAAACACTCACATGTACATCAACACATACTGATTCCTTTACAAATGCACATGCAGAGTATTTGAACCCAGATGCATGTTTGTTCTTAAATGTGAATCCCTTAGACACGCATGCAGCTGTTTATTAGATGTTTTTTGCCTCTCAGCCAGAGCTGCAGGTTTCAGAGCCATGATGAAGTAAAGTAATGCTTCTGTCGCTCTTGATCTTATCACATGCTAATCGGCGCAACACTCCTCAGCGTGTGAAGAACACAGGATTCAAACCACTTCAGATCCCTTTTAATGAGCCAACGGTGTCAAGGAACACATACACATGTTCCATCTTGGCTTCCTTCTCATGACCTTTGCCATCATCCTCCCACGGGTTCCTCACATCTAAATATTGAGTGTGTCAGATGCATAAAGATGACGGATTACCAGACACCAGATTATTAAATACATCCATTCCAGTACGGTTTTCACGCTAACTTCAGTTCTTCTAGTTTTTCCTTCTTTTTTTTAAGCAACTCTGCCTTCTGCTATGATTTGAAAAGCACCAATCCATGAGATTGCCGTTGATCTGCACCCCCGAAACAAAATGTGATATCTGTCAGCTGAAAGCCTCACACTGTCACTGTAAATGTAATAATGTTCTCATCATGTTCCTTTCATGCAAAGTTAACATGTAGATTTACTGCTAGATTAAGCTTTCTTATAGCAGGTGTGTGTGTGTGTGTGTGTGTGTGTGTGTGTGTGTGTGTGTGTGTGTGTGTGTGTGTGTGTGTGAGGGAGAGAGAGAGAGAGCAGAGTTTTGGTGCCCCCCTGTGTTAACGGTTGGAAAATATAGTTTGAACAGTCGTCACTGCTGATGCTCAGTGGGGGCGACTCTCACGCTGCAGATGGACATTGACAGAGAGCAACAATACAAATAAAAACCTGAGAGCAATAATGACTATTCTTAAGAAAAAAAAAGCAGGACTGCATAAGAAATTTAAATAAGTTAACAAAACAATGGTCTGGATCACTTTGTGTCTACAGATTTTTAATTATATATAGATCGGATAAACAAATGAATTGATTTGGCCTCAAATGTATACCTTAACTATCTCGGTGAATTCCTGCAGCGGTGAAAAAACAAACCCATTTACACCCTTGCTGTCTGACCTCAGACAAAATGATTGCCCATTAAAAAGAGATTACGCAGATGTTTTTGTAATGTCTCTGTAGAAGCTTTATTTTACATTTTAACATCTTCTACTGCCTGAAACACAGGCACAGTCTCAACCTGAGTTCTAGAGTGATCCACAGCCCTGTGCAGCTTATGTCTACTGTTTGTACTGAAGATTTCATTTAAAACCACCTAGGATGTACGAAACAGCATTCTCATGTCTGCTTATAAAGGAGAAGAAGAAGAAGATAAAGAAGAAGAAGAAAGTGCTTTATGTATCCTTCATTGCATATTAACATAAATGTCCACTAACTCACAGATAACTATCACAGAATAACCCAATGTCTATGCACTGTAGAACCATTATACTGTAAATATGTTGTAAAATACCAAGTATACATACATAATAAAACAACATAGGCAACAAGAAGGCTAGAGAAGTAAAAATGAGACAAAGATGACTACTCCCATTACTGAAGTGCTTTGATACTACAGGAGACTGTTTGTGAGTTTAAAGAGGCTTTTTAATTATTATTTACTGGCTTATAATATATATAATATATTGGATTGGGATGGATGGATTTTGGCCGTGGAGATGTTTCACGTTGACTTAACTCAATGCAGCATTGTGGTTAAATGAATACCGTGTGCTTTGGAGCTGTTGTGCAGCAGACACGTAATGTAACCCTCCGTGCATTACGGACCGTACGTGTGGAGCTCCCAGCAGTGCATCTTCTCACCGACTGCAGCCACAGAGCAGCGGTGGCAGCGCGCCTGCGCAGTGCATCCAGGGGCTCGGCGGCGTTCGGTGCTGAAGTGGGGCGGATGGCAGAAAAAACAGCGGCGATGGACATTTCACCGCAGGATTCCCATTTACGATGTCGTTAAATGAGCATCGGGACATCGCGTTCGTGAACCCATCACCCCAGGACACTGACAGCCCGACACAAAGGGGTAAGATGCTGATTATTCTGCGCTAATGCTCCACACGGGCTGGCTAGCTGACGTTAGCACGGCGCTAGCTGCTGCTCAGCTGCCACCACCACCACCTCCTCCTCCTCCTCCTCCTCCCGCTGCAGAGAGATAGCGGATCTCGGGCTGTTTGCTAAAGCTAGCAAGTAGTAAGTGGGTGGTGTTTGATTTCTGGAAGACAAAAAAAAATATTCGGTGCGACAGTGTGCGCTGTGCAGCCCTCTCTCTCTCTAATCGGTTTATCACTCCGTGGTGTCAGCTGGGAGGGGGATCTCCTCTCTCCCACGGCCGGTCGGACCTGCAGCGCGGCTGGGCTCAGATGGTTCGGACAGCTGCAGGGGGGGGGGGGACCATGCACAACACCCCAGCCCGAGCAGCTAGCCAGCAGAGCTAGTGCACAGAGGGGGAGACCAGGGTCCGATGAGCTTACTTGTTATCTGGAGTATATGCACAGGCCTGCAGGCAGATGCAACAGACCCAGTGCTGCGACAGCTCAAGTCCAATGCATCCACCGTCAACTATCTTCTTATAAAAACTTATTTTTGACCTTTTTTTTTTTTTGTTCCTCCACTGTCATGCACTGGAAAGAGCTCGTGTCGTGCACAGCTGAGGGAGCACCCACTCTGCAGTCTCCCATGGGTGTGTTGAGTCAGAGGAGGATGACCCTGAGGAAGGCCACAGACGCGTTGCTCTGACAATAAAGTTGCTCTTTATCGTACAAGTGTTGCTGGAGTTTAGACCTCATGAGTGGGAAGACTTCCTGATTCTTATCGTCCAGCTTTTACTCTTCAATCAGAGAAGTTTCAGACAATACCAGCTGTCTTATCAGCACATTTGAGATATATGAAGAGGAAGATGTAAACTTCAGTTAACCAAGATGACTTCCTGGTTGTTCTCTCAGAGTCAACATGGCTAGAGTGCGTATTTCTTTGATGTTATGTGATGTGGAGTCCGGCCGACACCGCCATCAACAGCATGATTTACCTTTAATTAGATTCTAAACCGTTTTCTGGTTCATTCTAGGGCTGCGAATAACAGTTACTTTCATTATTGGGTAATTAGCCGGTTATCGCCTGTTTAGGGTGATGGATGGGCAAGAGTGAAAAATCATCATCCCAGGTTCAAAGGAGACGTCTTCAAATGTCTTATTCTGTCTGAGGAACGGTCCAAAACCACAAAGAATGCCAGTTTTACAGCAGATCAAGTCAGCAAATGTTCACAGTGGAGAAGCTTATTTCAGCTCTAGCTCAGCGTGTTACTAAAGAGACTGTGTGGCCATCTTCCTCCTGGGAACATGCAGTTGAAACTCTCACAAGTTCAACTCAAGAGCCTTATCTTTGCACACAGCTCTGCGAAATCATTCTTCATAGACTTTTAATGTACAAGGGGAAGTTTTGTTTCCAAACTTATTGATGCCTCTCTCGCTAAGGGAATGTTTTTTTTGTTTTTTTTACGTCTTTTACTTGCTGATTTTCCTCACTAAGTTTGCAGCAGACTGGTGATAGCTCGCAACATAAAGAGTCTCCAGTGTTGAGGTCCAACATGTGAACACTTCCGCTGTTATGAGGAAGCGAGTTGTTTGAACAGTGATTCCTGTATGAAAACATGCGGCATGAGAGCGACCCGGGGAGCTCCGTCGCCTTCAGGCTGTTAGTCGGCTTCCGTCAGAGACAGAATCCAGCTAACGGCTTCTGACTGTGATCGAGTGTCGGGCCGTGACGCCACCGATGAGCTCGATCCTTTTTTCGTGAGGAGTGTTGAAGCTACATGTGACGACGACGACGACGATGATGATGATTGATGATGCATTTGGTTTATTTCTTGATATTTTCGTCTTGTTTTGACCACACCCCATATCACAGACATGTCGGTGTATCGGTGCACATGTCGGGTGATAACAAAGACGTGTTTGAGGTAGTTTAGAAACATTTTAGGGCTTCAACAAATTATTGCTGCCAATACTGATAACATCTTCAAATATAGGATATTACATTTGTTATGACAAAACAGAAAAGCACCAAATACTCACATTTTGACAAGCAGGAAACAAAAGAGAAATAACTATTTATTTTTGTCGAACGACTATTTGATTAAACTAAAAAAATAATGGATGATAAAAATGTTGACCGTTTTGCCCCGTTTGCTCTTCAGATGCTGTACCTTCGCTGCTCCCTGCACTCTCAAGTCCATCAATGACCCTTTCACCGAGATCCCAGGAAGCCTAGGCGGGGGGACGGCGAGTGAAGCAAAAGAGGAGCGGGTAAAATAAGGAAGCAAGGAGAGGAAGTAGTTGCATTTCATATCCGCTCTCGTGTCCCATTTTTGTGCTAGCCCATCAGGGATGGTGAGACCAGTAACCTCTCTTTCCAGCGAGCCCAACAGCCGGTCCGATAGCCACGCAGACGCCCAGACAGTCCACCAGTCGGTCACTCCGTCAACAAGCCTGCCATCCTCCAGCAACCTATTACCTCACGCCATGACTTCTCTGTCTGACCTGTTTGTAGGAACTCGCTAATTCATGGTAAGTTTGACTTCTGTCCAGTATGATTGTGATGCTTTATTGGTATTAAGCTGGTACCTGAAGGAGACATTGGAGCTCCACGAGCACGTCGCTTGAATGAGACGTTATAATCACCTCTTTGTGTTTTAAAGGGTTTCAGATCCAGACAAAGAAGAAAAAATGTTTGATGAAGAGTTGGTTTAAATATCCTCAATGAGGCGCAACATGTCTCCAAAGTACAAATGAGTGTGTTCAATCTGGTGTGACCAGTTTGTGATTGAGGTTTTGGAGATTTTTGCAGAACAAACAACATTTCTTTAGCGTTGTTATTCCAGCCCAGAGCTTTTATACTCCCAATACAGCCCAACTTATCATGTGTGTGTGTGTGTGTATATATATATATATACTGTCTGTATGTATGTATATTTCAGCTATATAAGCTATCGGCATAAGCTATGCCTTTAATTTTGTAATTATTATGATCAAGATGATATGGAATGTTGCTAATAAACCGAACAAAGGGAGAAAATAGAAACCCACCGGGTCCTTTGTATTATTCGATAGGGAGACACAATCTTTTTTAGATTTCCACTTCTTGTCTGTGAAAGGAAGGCAAGACATAAATATCTGTTTAACTGGTAAAACGTGTGAAGAGGCAGGTTTGGGTATAAAACTTCCACATGATCGACTCACACGCACGGTTACAAAGATGCGTCGCTGAATAATCCTCTTTTTTGCAAAGTCCTCTCAGCTCTGTCTTCCTCTTTGGCCAGGAGTCCTGCTCACTGAGAGCATCAATGAATGTTCCACCGAGCTTCCTTAATTGAAAAAAAAAACTACATTTTGTGACTACACAGTGTTGTTGGATTTGGTTTTCTGCCCAATTTGCCTTCTTTTTGTACCATTCGGGCGGATTCCACCCACCGCTCCGCCGAGGGACTCTGTACTTAATGTTCACTGTGCATTGTTCCTGTTCAAATACAGAAACGTGCAAACAAAACTTCCGGTTATATTCCAATAAATCTGTACCTCCTCTACAACTTCCCTCCCGGGCTGAAAGTTAACAACAATTCTACTTTGATGACGACCTGCTGGTGTCCGTGATGTATGCGAAACGATACTATGAGATGTTTATCCCGCGTGTCGATACTCCTGATGTTATTTAGGGCTCATCTCTTGGCTAATGACGTGACGGTGAAGTAAGGTGGAGGCCTCAAAGTACGCTGGATGATTGGATGAACACACAAACAGCTAAGGGGATTATACAAAGTAAGACAAAAGCAATCTGAGGAGTATCACGTAGGTTTAGACCGATGGGTATGAGAGTCAAAATGGAGGATTTTGCCTCCTGAAGCAATTTTGAATTGTGTCTAAATTAACAAAATGAGAGGGGGGTCATCTGACTACTTTACAAAACCTTTTGCATTTCTGGCAGATCTTGTAGCTCTCTTTTGTTTTGGTCATCTCTCTTCTTTTTTTTCATCACATCTGGGTTTATTTGTATTTCCGCTCTATATTTGCATGTCGTGTCAATGCGGCCTCTTCCTCTCCGGGTTTAGAACAAAGCCGTGCCCTCGCTGTCGTTTGCATCTAGCTGCCTGTTTTTCCACAGATGCTGTGTGGTCGGCTGAATAACTGATGGCCACTCCAACAACATTTGCATATCGGGCAGGTCACCTCAGCCTTAACTGCTATGCACTGTATCATCGTTGTGGTAAATGGCATCTGCGTATGCAGACTGGAGGGAACAAGAGCGAGAGAGAAGGCTCCCCTGTTGCTACTGGAGCGCACTCGTTTTTTATTTGGATTTTTAAGTGTTTAATGAGTTTAATTTGAGCCATGGCTTTGCAGGTAAGAGTTTGTGGACTGCAGTTCATTAGTGCTTATTTCACGTTACACCGCCTGGTCAAATTAGGCTTAAACGCCTCAGATTGTGGAGTGGAGTCTGTGATCATTATCTCCTCTATCTGGTAACCGGAGAAGAATTCATTCGATCGCCGTAGTGTTTCATGGTGTGTATTTTGGCTGTTATAGTTCTAGCGAGGTAAAGGTTTTCCCGGGATTATTTAGCGTATTAAAAGCCAGCCAAGTGTTATCTTCTGCTTGGAGGAAGGTGAAAGGGAGCATTATTAGACTGTATGTTATTATCTCTGACATTAGAGTAAGTTCTTAAAGAGTGTGGTATTTCTATTTTGAGTAGCCTAAAGGGTTCGATCGGTTAGTTTGTATGGTTATTGTGTGACTTTGGTGAATCCAAACTAACTCTTTTACCAAAAGTCACAAAACACAAGTTTTCTCATACAGTCTTTCTTAATATGCCTGTATTCATCCTCTGTCTGAACATCTCCGTTCTAGTCTCTTTAAGCCCCTCCTCCAGAGAAAATCACAGTCTGCTCTGATTGGCTTGTGAGAAAACTATGGTGCACCTTCGCAAAGGTAGTTCTCAAGCCGTGGGTGGAGATACTCTGATGGTGGTATATTCTATGTGTCCCCTTTAAGTTGTTGTTGTTGTCCCTGCTTTCATCCTCATCTCCTGCCTGTGCAAAGGATGTTGCACATTCTAAGGCAACGGCGGGTTAATATGAGTGTGTGTGTGTGTGAATTTGTGCGTATACATTGCAAACACTGCGAGTGTGATTTGTCGACCCCGTTTCTCCGTCGGTGTCTGCGGATGTTGAAATGAATGTGTAGTGTCTGTCAAAGCCAAGAGAAGGACGTGGCTCAATGCCAGAAACCCTCGAACCGTACAAGGAAGGGAATCCTCTCGGTCCTGCTTTCTCTCTCTCTCTCTCTCTCTCTTGCTTCATCTCTCTTTCACACACACACACACACTCACAGTTCCTTTTATTTCCCCCCCCTCTAATAAGACATATTGCTCGCGAGGCCAAAAGTAAAACATGGGGTCCAAATTTGAAACTGCACTCTCTGCGTATATTATTATTTATTTGAAGGGTTTTAAACGGTGTTATTTGTCTTTGTGTGTCCGTTGTGAAGCCCCGGAGTGTGAGTGGAGTGGAGATGAGAAAAAGGCAGGCGGCGCACATCGAGGCCCCACCCCAGGCCCCCGGACAGCCCCGACCCAACACCTGCTGCCTCTGCTGGTGCGGCTGCTGCAAGTGTCTCTGGTAAGAAAACACTATACTATACTATACTATAGTGTACTATACTTACTATACTATACTATAACGCCTGTTTCTGCAGAGTCTGATAACACCCACTTTTGTTTAGTTTTTCATTATTTGGTATTTCAGGTAGACTTTGGCTCAGGATGAGAAAACTGTATTTAAAGCCGCTAATAGTCCAAATTTGTATAGATTATTTGCATAAATGAATGTTCATTTTGCCCATTGATGACTACAGTGTAGCCTCTTAATGAAGAGTTTTAGAAAAAACAAGGGCTTGCAGGCTGTCGTCTGGTGACTTTCAGCAAGTTTTTTTGCAGCCAGTAACTTTTTTTTAAGACTTGGCAAAGATGCTTGTGATGCAATAACTGCAGTTAATCTGATGCTGCCTTTTAAAATAGAGTGGATGCTTAGAAGAAGGAGTAAAAGTACAAAAATTATTTGAAAGACGGACTTTATTCTGACACAGCACTGGAACCTGAGTGCTGGGAGCCAATAACATGTTCTACAAACCAACTCTTATTCTAGAGTTGAACAGTTTAAATAATAATTATATCGGCCAAAATCACAGATTTGGCTCAAAGGGCTTCCTTTGTCTGTGGACCATCGGTTCAGATAAGGACATCATCTCATCTGATCACCTGACCCATCACCTGAATCCAGATATTTAAACAAGATGTATTCTTTGTATGCCACTGTTTGTTGTTTTAGTGTGTTTTCCTGTCTCACTTTGGTGATGGACAATGTTGGGATAGTGTAAAATTCTCAGTCATTGTTTACCATCGACCCTTTGGATTCAGAGCCTGCAGGTTTAAAAAGCTTTGCCAAATTTTGCGGCAACCAGGTTTTTGGCAGTTAAATGCAGGAAAACAGCTCCGGCACGGTCAGCTCGTCTGTGGTAAAGGTGTGTTTGAAAGGTAATTATAGTGTACGGGATGGTTTTATTTGTTCGCTGTTGGTGTTTTTGTGTACTGGTTGCCGTTCTCCTTTACTGTATATCAACAATACTGAAGCGCACAGGCTCTGTGACGTTCATCTTTAAGTGGAATGTTTCCTTGGTTGCATAACGCATAAAAGGCGGCGGCGGCAGCAGCAGCGGCGGTCGGGTGTTTGTTGATGTTTAACGGTTAACTTCCGGCACTCACTGGCCGTGTTTCCATTCACATCTATTCACATTTGAAGTATTGGATTAGAAAAGCTTTATGGAAACAGAAAAGGTAGAGAGAACTTCCTCAATTGTGAAAATGAGTTTTTAGGCTCGCTTGAGAAAAAGAGTCGATGCGTTAAATAGATTATGGAATCTTCACCGAACATATTCTGACGTAGCAAACATTCAACTCCAATGACTGATCAGCCGTCTTTGCTGTTGGAATCTTCTCTGATTTTCCCAAAACATGTGAATGCTTTACTTTGAACACGGACCCAACTGAAAAAGAAATCCTGAAGATCTCTCTCCATCTTTCTCTTGTAGATGAGTTAAATGGCCGATCCGATTTGCTTTGTTTCTGGTTTGCAAACTCTACGTCTTCTGCTCTGTTTGCTGGTTGGAGTACGGCTACACAGTGGGTGTGTAGCAGGAAGTGCCAAGTTCTAAACAAACTAAGCTGTGGCCGAGTTTATTTGCACCAAACCAGTCGATGGAAACGAGCCTGCTTCACATTTATTTGCTTAAAATTTGTTTAACAATTGAATAGAAGGATGGCAAGAAAAGTGGATGTTAGTCCTTCTAAAGCTGAAAGAATTAGATAATTGATCAATTAGTGGATTGACAAAATATTGATCTGTAACTATTTAGCAAATATTTCTTCAGCAAAATTCCAAAAATGCTGCAGTTAAAGCTTCTAAAAATATGAATATTTGATGTTTTTCATTGTAAACTGAATATCTTTGGCGTTTGGAAGCAAAACAAGCAGTTTAGATATGTCAGTTTGGGTTTCGGGAAGTTATGGTTGGCATTTTTGTGACATTTTAGAAAGCAAACAATTTGTTGATTAATCTAGAAAATAGTGGGAGGATTGATTTAGTTGCACCTTTTTAATTCCTGAAATTAGAGAGAAAAGAAAACACAACCCACACACATAAAAATGTCTGTGTGCTCATACTTACAGGTTACACAACTTGCACTTACTGCCCCTGAGCAAGGCACCAAAACCAGTAACTGCTGCGTAGCTCCGGCCGCAGCCTCGCTGCGGCTTCACTCTTGCCTGGGAGAGAAGAGTGAATGAAACATTGTTTTCAGGCAGTGAATGGAGAATGTGCTGCTCCTTTCACACCACTTCATCTGAAGTGGTGGCAGCTTGTGGACTGGGCCCCTGTAGTGAGCGCTCTGTGTGAGTCCGCTGGGTGTTTCTCAATCAAATGCTGGTGTCAGATATCCATGGAGCGATCCTGGAAATCTGTCTTCAGTACCCGACATGTTTGTTTACTTGAGCGTTAAGGTTCGGAGGGACGATTTCCCTTTTTTTTCACGGAACAAATGTTCTTCCATTAAAATAAATGTATCAAGACACCCTGAGACTTCCCGCGTTGTTCTTACGCTGTTGCCATAGACGGCTGTCTAAATCACACAAATATCCAGCTGTAGATATGTTTTTGAACTTGTTAATCGTATCTATATTGATTAACAAGTTCATCAATGCATGGGCCTACAGCACTTTTCTTCCCATGGAGCAGACATGAAATCTATTTTGGTTCAGTAAATGTCTGCTGTCAGTCAGCCCGGTGAAGGAGTCCGTGTGGACTGGATGACAGAGCGCTGGACCGATGTGAAGGTCCCGGGACGGAGGATGTCGTATGTCTACAGATTGTGAAACCCTCTGAGGCAGATTTGTGATTTGTGATTTTGGGTTACACAACATAAATTGAATTGGATTGAATTACGAGCTGCTCAGGTCTCTCTCCCAGTGGGGATTCCCAGTAAAATGTTACATTTCATTTTCATTTAATGAAAGTGACATTGTTTGACTCCCATCATGCGGTGCATTCAGTGCGCATGAGGCAGACAGCCGCAGTAGTGCTGTAATGTTTTCATAATCAACACAACTATTCTAGTGTGTGTGTGTGTGTGTGTGTGTGTGTGTGTGTGTGTGTGTGTGTGTGTGTGTGTGTGTGTGTGTGTGTGTGTGTGTGTGTGTGTGTGTGTGTGTGTGTGTGTGTGTGTGTGTGTGTGTGTGTGTGTGTGTCATTATATATTATTACTTTTTTCAACATTGTGCAATATGATTTTCAATATATCACGTGCAATATAATACTTTTTGTTACTTTTCATTATCATTGACAATATTACCCTCAACATCATGCAGAAAGTTTTTCTATTTTTAAATTCAATTTTTTTTACTTGTTCTTAATCGTTGTCATTTACTTTTTCTATATATTTTACGATATCTACCTCCCTCTTATTGCTACTCTATATCTTTTAAATTCCGTTTCAATCTTTGATCAAACTCAATAATTTCCTTCTGGATTAATAAAGTTCTATCTTATTTTATCATATTTGAATTTAGAATATTAGTCGACAGCCCTAAAGGGTCACAGCACACTGTTATGTTTTGAATCCATCCTCTCTTTTCTCTCCACTTTCTAACCCCTCCTCATCCGCCCTCACACAAGGCCCTTATCTAGTTGGGGTGCCTTCTATTTCCATCCACACATCACATGCAAAGCAGCTGTGAAGAACAGCCTGTATATTTAGCTGTATTGTGAGAGAGCCCGCGGGCTGTGGCTAGCTTAGCTTATTGCTACCGCACAATGGGGACTTTGACAAGAGACAGCGAGAGGAAGGAAAGAGCCTCCATGGTGCGACAAAAATAGACGGCTCAGAGTGTGTTGCATTGTGGACACTCGGCATGTGTGCTGCGATAGACAGAGAGGCTACCGGGTGTGTTTCAAGTGTTTATGTACATAAAGGTTTTCACTGTATGGACTCTGAGGGTGTCGCTTCAAGCTCACACTGATGCTTCCGAGTTCTATTGATGGCTGTAAGAGAGGAACTCTGCATCTTTGATTAATCAATCTATAGATTCAGCAGAGATTAGTGCACACAGGTCTTTGGATTAAAAACCTTGTTAAATAGTGCTGACTTGAGCCCCCCGTGACAGGCTGCATATGGTACTCCAACAGAAGTGCAGGTCGAGATATCTTCACTTTTAGTTGTAAGGATGGGTCAAACTCTCGATGAAACAAACCTTGTTAGCCCTGACACTTACTGATAATGATCTTGTTGATTGGCTCCGGATGTCCTTAGTGAGGATGCTTTTTATTTTCTTTCTTTGGTGGTAACAGAGGATGGTGAATGCTGATTTGCATGGTGAGAAATTAGCGATAAAAAAATCACGCTGTATCTTTTAGAAGTGATATATTTATCACAGTCAATGTGTTGTTGCAACCTTAATTCTACATGAATATAGACAACAACCTTATGTATGTAAGATGTAATTGTGATCTTACAGGAACTCTCCAGCAACAAGTTAATTTAATAATAACTCAAACTCATCCATTTAAAGTGCCAGAAACAAGTCCAGACTTTTGTTTTGGCGAGCACAAACATTTCTTGTCTCCTTTTTCAGGAACGAAGACAGGATTGAGAGGAGTGAACGACAGACCTGCACCAAGATGGACAGTATTGAATCTGGAGAAGAACAGTAAGTCCAGCCATCATCCCTCCTTACATGTTTGTGTCAGTATGACTGTGTGTCAGTCTTCATTTTTTATTGCCCGACTGTAGACACCCCAGTCTAGACGAGGTGCTGTCGTGGGCACGGAGCTTTGAGATGATGCTGCGCTCGCTGGAGGGCCGGGAGGTCTTCCGGGAGTTCCTGCGCTCGGAGTACAGCGAGGACAACCTGCTTTTCTGGTTGGCCTGCGAGGAGCTGAAAAAGGAGACGGATCCCACAGTGGTGGAGGAGAAGTCCAGGATCATATACGAAGACTACGTGTCCATATTGTCACCCAAGGAGGTACCGGCTGTATTTGTGTCGAACAAGCAGAAGTGAGCCACCACTGCCATGCTGGCGACATGGCTCCAGAGACGGCAATGGCAGCGTGTTGTTCGGCCCGTCCACCACTTTGGTTGGGACTGAAATATATGTTTGCTATGAAATACGGTACAGACGTTCATACAGACATTCATAGTCTGCACACGATGAATCCTAATGACCTTCCATGTAGAAAGTCAAGCAAAGTCAAAGCAAGCAACTAATATTCCTGTATGGACATAAATACTTCCGCTCAGTGTATTTCACCGATGTTGCAGCCAGTACTTCTTGCAGAACTTGTTGTTGTTTTTTACCCTGTGAGTAAATCTCCCTGCTATAAGCCTTGATACTAACTTATAACACTATTAACTTTACTGCTATAGCAAAATACCTCCGCTAATTAAATCCACGCTGTACTTTATAACCGCCGTGGTTATGTCGAAGCATGCGACTAATACGGCTATTTGGAAATTACCTCTTTTAAGTGTATTTCACCGATGTTTCTGACCGCGAGTAATCCCGACTTTTTCAGGTTTAGTGGTTTAGGATTTAGTGATTTAGGAGCCCAGAGGCAAACACTGCCTAGCTTTACTTTTTACCCGTTCTCTAACTGGGAACATAACCTTTCATATCTAAACATCATAATATGTCTATAGCTGTTTGGGGCCTTTTTAGTTGGAAGGCCACAGACCCAGGTTGCCCCTGTTTTGTTTCCCCGTGAACCAGAGTGTATTTCACCGGTGTTTCCTACTGAGTTGCCTACTTGGGTGTGACGCAACTATGTCATGGCGGGTGTATTGCTGAGAAACAAAGGGAACGTGGGTGCAAAGTTGTTTTTGTGAGCCGTTCTCGACAAAGCTGCAAGCAGCAACACCACAGGTCAAGCATGTCATTTTTGAGCATGTCAGCATGCTAACGTTAGCAGTTTGCTAAAGCACAGCCCCACCCAGCTGCTAGCATGGCTGTGTCATGTATTAATGAAGCCACTGGTAGTCTCTTAAAAACATCAAATTTGTTTTCCTCTTCCCAGGTGAGTCTGGACTCGCGGGTCAGAGAAGGAATAAACCAGACCCTGACGGAGCCCAGCAACCTGATGTACGAGGAGGCCCAGTTCCAGATCTACACCCTGATGCACCGCGATTCCTTCCCACGTTTCCTCAACTCCTCCGTTTACAGAGACCTCCTGGCCAACATGAGGCGCACCTGCCTCGACACCTAGACTCCTCCACCCTCCCTCATCGCCATCGTACGCCAACGAGACTACTACTTAAACTTCAAATACTACTATGGTGCCAGAAGTCGGGTTTGGAAAATCTCTCCCTGTTTTTTGATTGAAAAGACTGAATGACATCCAAGATAGCTGGTTGTTTTTTTTATTTATATTTTTTAAGCAATTTATATCCAGTTCTCCACTGGAGCCAGGTCGGCCTTCGCTGGTTGGTTATTGGTCAGTTTAAGACCATTAATGCTGGCCAGTGATTGTTTTGCTAGCAATTCGTGCTGTTTGTTGCGGTTGACTGGCCAACCCACTTGTCAGCTGTCGGTTGAAATGGCCAACCTGATGGCCAGCTGCTGGTTAACTGTGGACAAGGACTCCTCAGTCGGTGGGGACAGAGAGAGAGAGAGAGAGACAGAAAGGACAAGCCAACTGTTCCTGTACTGTAATATTTAGACCTCATGCTTTCTTCTCTCACTTTTAATATTCTCTCTCTCTTACTCATTCTTTTGTTTTTCTAATTCTGTCCCATTCCTCAGATGTGTACAATTTTGTTTTTAACTTCTTTACTGTCCAAACATGACACCTAGTTGGTGGTGGTAGTGGCGTCTCTGCCCCGTTTAACCAGTTAGAAGCACTGGCTCTGCATGTAACTCTCTCTCTCTCTCTCTCTCTCTCTCTCTCAACAGTAGCTTGACGATGTAAGCCGCGGACTGCAACCGTTTTTGAATATTGAGATGTATTAAGACAGGGGACCTGTCTCTCTGTCTGGATGTCTACATTCAGTGAAGGGAAAAAAAACTACACTTCTGCCAATTTTAAGCTTACTGCAGTTTTTTATTGAGGAGATTTGATGGCTTCTGCAGCAAAAGGCAGCAGCACCTACTCATTCATCCATCCGTCCACCTGTCCATCCGTCCATCCATCCATCCATCCGTCCGTCCAAGCACTTTCCTTCTTTAGGGTTCTTTAACTGGGAGAAGTAAGGGCTAGAATTGTGGTTGGGCAGCTACATGTATTATTACTACCCATGAACTTTAGACAAAAAATCTCTCCACTGAGAAAATCACAATGCCTTTACGTGTAAGAAAATGCAGACCAAGCGCTGCTGGAGTTTTTCTGGAAGGCAACCACAGTTTGTCCAACGATCCCTACCTCCCGTCTTTTTTCCCTCCCTCCGTCCTCCCTCCCTCCAACTCAGACCATCACAAGCACAGGTGCCCCATGTGGGGGGGAAACACACACCGCTGACTCCAAATAGTCATCTACATTTTGAAATTCTTGCGCAGAAAAAGAGGGTTTACCTTTTAGTGTTTTATGAAAAGCTGGTTCTACCTGGAGAACATAAGAAGATGCAGCAGGCACTGATCTAACTGATAGGGTTATCAAACCCTGGCTTTTGTCTGTAAGGCATTAGCTTTAGGAATGTAGGTAACATGACGGTCCCTGAAGTTGGACGTGCAGTATCACGTTGCAGCCACGTGACCCGGGTGCCAAACATGATGTCAAAGATGCTGTGAAGAGATATCAGATGTGACTTGTCGCCAGGCTGTAGAGTCTCGGTCTTTATGGTGCATGTGTGTTTCTCCAGCAGATGGAGCTGGGAGAGTGTATGGTAGTCCGTCAGTTAGCTACTGCCCATTAAAAACACAATAATTTTTACCAGAGCTAGTGAAGAGGGTTGGTATAATAATGCTAACCTGCTACCGTACTGGGCTAGCTAGTATGCGTAGTCATGCTACATGCTAGCCCGCTCAACAAGGCTAACTAGGTTTCAGCATGCTGTAGGCAAGCAGCCAGCATGCCTGTGCTAGCCATGCTAATCCTCCATCCCACTGCCAGCCCTCACACTCTGGTTTGTTTTTCTAATCCGACTTTGACAGCATGCGATGATAGTGTGTGTGTGTGTGTCTGTGTGTGTGTGTGTGTGTATGGTACAGTTACACACTTAACAGAAAAATGTAGAAAAAAAACTTTAAGGGGTTCTTGCCAAATGTCCCATTAACATTTTTTTAAAAGGACATTCGGTTTTTTGACGATGTGAACATTTGAACTTTGTTCCTGGCCTGTGGATAGAAAGTGCATGAATGCAGTATATGCTGTTTTGTTTAATTAACTGGGCCTCCAAGTATAATCATTGTGTAACTTGGTGGATAGCTGACCTCTTGGTTTGGTGGCAGTATTAAAGTGTCAATGAAACGGTGCCACTGATAAATACTGATAAATGTAAGCATACACGTTGCCATCTCCTTTAACTACCTGAAGTTCACGTGCCAAGTTTGGTCTAGATTAAATTCAAGAGTAGACGGTGCAAGATGTCCAGCAGACTATTGAAGTGCAATTGGATGTAGTTTGTGATTATAGATTGGAGTCTTTTTGAAGCTGTGTCCCACTATGTTAGATTGGTTTTGAATTGTCAGAAGTTTATCTTATAAATTACTGACCGCAACACCTTTCAGAATACTCAAAATATTGTAATGCCACTGTTGGAGAAACTGGCTACCTCTAGTTAGCATTTGCAAGTTTTTAGGACTTAAATAAGAACACAGATTATTAAATGTATCTTTAAAATCTTTACTAGAGACTCAATGGGAAAAAAGAGTCCATGGGATTTTGAGTTTTCCTCCAGACGTATATTCACTTACAGAGTTAAAATGCCAACTTGATGAAGATGCCATGTCAAAACCAGGTTAGTATATTACTACAAAAGATTGAAGTATTGGTTATAAATTGGTAAAATTGACACTGTAACGTCTAAACCAATAATCAACAACAGTTGCAATGTTTCTTAGTGAAAATATGCTATATTTAATCTTTGGCAATACAGTGCTCACATCCAGACTACATTAATACCCATTAGGACTCGATTGATAACGCTTAGCTGCTGTAATGAAGAGCCGTGCATGCAGGCACTCAGTTGATCAGAAGCATAAGAACACAGTGTAATCAACCAATTCTGATACGGAAGGATCAGTTGCCAAACGTACTCCTTGGAGCAGTTTTAGATGTTGTATTTGGACAACTTTGTAACTTTTTTGACTCCGTAGAAGAACGCCTGTCACTCGTAAGGCTCTCCTGCAGACAAATCCCTCTTCTGCACAGTACAGCTATACGTTTCCTTGTTGCTGAGTCCACACGGTTATTAACATGAGAATGTTTCACCAAGAACCAGATAATGAAATCATGGTGCAATTAAACCAAGTTTACATTTATAAATTGTGAGATGTATGTACCTTATTAAATACTCCGTGGGGAGCTAACTGTCCCTAGTGTGAGCAGAGAAGCCAGCAGGTCTCTGCCCAGTGCTGACTCCAAGAGCACTTTACAGGGTTTACAGGGAGGACGGACAGCAGAGACCCAGGTAACGGTGTTTCACAGCGAGGACAGGCGTATGTCCTTTTCCTCTTAATTTATTGTGACTTTTACACAGTGGGGGGGAAAAGTACATGGTTTGTTTATTTTTAATAACTGCATTTCAAATGTAGATTTTTACAAGCAATGATGATGTGAAGTGATGTAGTGTCCATCGCTGGGTTTAGAGTGTTGTCTTTAAATTTCCATGGGTTCCAAGTGAGCTGGTTTCTGAAACGTGGCTGTGGCTTTATTGACTGCAAAAAGGTTGAGAGCTGAAGTGTCCTGATGGAGGGAAGGAGGATTGAGAAGCTTTGGCCTTACTTTCTTTGTATAAAAAAAACAACAACAAACGTCTCTGTAGGCTTTTCACTACCTCTCATGTTGGTTAATTTATTTCACATCTAGTTGTCGATGTACAAGTTGTTTTTAGATCTACTTGAAGCCTAACACTGTAAACAAAAATGTGCACAGAAAAATGACTATGTATATAACCAGAGGGGTTAAAGAGAGCTTGGCCTAGTCAACATTTATGTTTTTGTTTGTATGTATGTTTGGTTTTTAATTGTGCTGAGCTGAACTAGATTTTGCATCTCTATAAAGAATTCAGGAATCCACTGTCTAAGGGCTAATCCCATTTTTGCCTATGCAAATCTGTTACTGTGGGTGAGTTGGGAAAGGGCGAGCTACCGTACCTTTCACTTGTTTTAGATGGACCATGGTTTACAATGCCCTTTGCTGATATTCTTCAATCTTATTCAGCAAAAATGTACGCTTATTTTTGTTTCTAAATATTTAAAATATATATCTATATAGAGAGAGAGATATATAGATATATAACAAGTAATATACAGAGAAAAATAGTATATGCCTTTGTGATGATAAAAAAAGAAACATTGCTGAAAACAAATAAATGTGTTGTTGTCTGACATTATGTGGCTGTGTGCTGGAGTCTTGGTGAGATGATATTATCGACGACTGGAACTCGACTGACTATAAATGTGACTAACTGTCAGTAAAGACTCTTGTTACTCAGGCTACAGCACTTGTAGCTGACCCTGTGCAGTATTTCCAAACTGGGGGGGGGTTATTTATTTAAGGAGCAACTTCATCAAGACTTCCTGAGACAGATATTGTTATCCAGCCCCAGCCTGTGAGGCAAATAAGGTATTCAGGCCACACAGGACTCGTTTTTCACTGTCACATTTAGTCATTTTTAAAACAAAACTATAACTTTTGCTAAACAAAGGCCATCGTTGCCTCCGGTGACAGTGATAAAAAAAAAAAAACATTGTGTAAAAGTAGAACAAATAGTCATAAAAGTCCCCAAACATTAGCCACCAAAAGCTAGTGGTCACAGACCAAAGTAAGGCAGCAAAGCAAAAAGCTATGAGGATATAAGGTGTGTTTTACTGCTTATGAATTCACCTTATCATCTGGAAGAGTAAGCTTTGTTAATTTGTCATTCAAAAGTTGCATAGTCTAACTTTGAAGGGCTGAGTTGGACCATGTGCACTGTCCATATTGTACGTAAATCACATTTTAATATCGGTAATCCATTAATGAAATTTAAAAAAAGACACTTCGTGAAATATTTAACATTTTTTAGTGTGGATTTGTAATTGTATGTGTACAACACCACGTCGTCGGCAAACAACAGCAACTTATTTTTCTATTCTTCAACTTCTTGTTCTTTTTGTAGCCACATCCAGTCAGACTATCACTGTGCTAAAAGAGTAGCGTTGATGAGGAACACATCAGCAAAAGTGGGCTTACCGTTTTGTTTTTTAAAATACTCAACTAATGCAAGATGTGAGAACAGTCAGTAATGCGTTACTTGTAAGACCATTCACTCAGCTGTTGAGGGCCACTTTTAGCTTTGCGTTGAGGGTTGATGTAGGTCGAATAATTTGTTTTTTTAATTCTTTATAAAAAATTCAGCTCCTGATCCGAGACGGAAATGAGAATCGGAAGGGTTGATGTTGTATCGATTTTTTTTGTCCACAGTTCCTCACAGTGCATCGGGGCTAAAGAAACATAGGTGTATCGACTGATGTTGGTTTGAAACTTAACCTGCTTTGTGTGTTCCCTCAGTTGGATTTGGTGCCTCTTTAAGCTTCACTATAGACCTCAAGATCTCTTTCTGTCTCTCTTCTGTCTTCTCCGTGTCTCACTTTCTCTCTCTGTAACATCACACACACAACACTGTTAATAGCAGTTGGAGCAGCGACGTTCCTGTTTTACAGCAAAAATGACACTGATGTTTGTTCCTCCTACTGACACCCTCATATTGTCTTTTTTGTACCTCTTCCAGAGGTGTTTGTGCTACTTTAGGAAAGAGATTATATTTGTGCAGGTATACCTGGTTGAAGTTGGTTTCAACAGTTTTAGGCAATCACTTTTCTCTTTATTGATTTAGATGCCTAAGCCTCTTGGTTCTTGTCATGCCGTTGTAGATATCACAGTCGTCGAGAGATGATCGGCAGGTGACGATATAAAGAATTTTACTGTCACTTTATGCGGTGAAAAAAACAAACATTTTTTCTATTCAGCATGCTTTTTGCTAAATAAATGAAATAATTCAGTTATTTGCTATAAACGATACTGTATGAGTATGTATTCAAGTACTGCAGTATGCAGACAATTAAAAATATCAGAAACTCTTTTGAGAGGTTCGTATTTTTCTTCTAGTATGTTTCACTAATATTGACGGTTATGGTTCTTAATTCTTGTTTCGAGTGTCTCATGAATTGCCAGAATGACAAAATAACCCTCTTTGTATTAACAAATATAGACCACGGTTGGTTGTTTCCACATACATGACTTGCAGAGCAATTTTACCAGGACAGTGATAGTTCAGCGGGCTTTTTAATCAAAAGTTTTGTCAGTTTGAGCTCAACTGTTCACTATTTTTCACTGGTTACTCTTGATGACGACTGAGATCTTAATTGTTTTATTTACATCAAGGCAGGTAAAATAATATCCTTGTGCTCACTAAGGGTCAGCAAGATAGTGGGGAGTAAAATGTATTATTTATTATTTTGTCACATGAAGTAAATATGACCTCAAGGTTTCAGATTTAAAATGAGATGAGAAAATGACAGTGTGCTGCCAAAGGATCTGATTCGCCCTGAGATGCAGTACTCCCTGAACTGTAGCATTGAAATTACTTTCCTATCTTATCAGTCCAACATTGATGAAACATCATCCTCTGTTGTAGAATATCACAGGAGGGACTCGCCTCATTTTACAGGGACGTGAATCTGTAATTTAAGACAGAGTTGGTACAAATTCAACAGCACTGAGCATTAAGTCATTTTTTTGGCTACATTGTGAGAAACATTTAATTATGTTGATGTTGGCAATCTGTGCATGATAATACAATACACATGTGACTGTTGACTGTGAGGACAGTATAATCAAGATTAAAGAAATATTTACACCCAAGTCTTGTTGAGAAAATGTGGATTTGTTTTTTCTTAAAGTCGCATCTTGCTTAACAAATTTACAGCAGCTGTGTAAAATTGTAAAATGCACTTTCCTTGCCAAGAGTATGATGAGAAGGTCGATACAAACCTCATATCTGTGCGCTAACTATGAAGCTACAACCAGCAGTCAGTTAGCTTAGCTTAGCTAGGACTAGCTAGCCAAGACTAACGGTGTGAAACCGCTAGCTTGGCTCTGCCCAAATCTAAAGCCCACTGATTTATCTCCTTCACTTAATGCGTCCAAAAATACATTGCAAAAACAACTATTTATTGTTGAATGTGGGTTATTGTGTTAGACTATCTCATAACGGTTCAAAAAAATCGTTTTGCTAAGCTAAGCTAACCGCCTGCTGACTCCATCTTCATATTTATTATACAGACTTGACAGCGGCTTATCATGTAACTTTCCACAAGGAAATGTCACGCTATTCCTTAAAAAAAAAATGTATTCAAAAAAATATATGAGCTACGGAAAATAAGACAACAAAATAAAAAGAATGAAACTGTCCCAGGAAGTACAACAATGTGTCTTTGGTGGATAAAATGTGCCAAAATTGTAATCTACCTTTTTGTTTCAATATGAAAGGGTCAAAGGAGTTGTCTGAATATAAAATCTGTTGTTCTGTTGGACTCAAAATGTTCCTTACGAAACACGTTTTATTTGTCTCTTCGCGTTGCTTTTGTGGGTTTTTGTGTCATCTCTCTGAATCATCCACAATAATCTACTTTGATCGACATGTAACCAACAGACCTGAAGACTTTGTAAACAGGCACTGAACATGTTGAAGCTCTTCACTATTTTTAACATGTTTTGTACTATTTTAATTCATTTTAGAAACAGGTTTATTTCAGCCATTATTTTTTTATTTCTTCCTTTATCTCAAAATACTCAAATTGTTGTTCATCATCCTCTTAACGTCGCATAGATCACCGTCACGTTAACAGCGTGTTAAGTTGTGGTACATTTTGATCTACGGTTCAGTCTCTCTCTTTGTTTACACGATCTTGCATTAAGAGAAAACTCGAGTCTATGGTAACTGCCCTTGAATATCTGTAATTTAAATAGTGCTGCTAGAGAAAGAAATCTAAATGTAACAACTTACAATAAATACTCAATAGATTTTTGCCAAATGTGAGTGTGTCTTTCTTTGAATGGAGGTGTGAGAGATGATCAGTATACAACCTGTAGATACACAGTGTTCGTTAACATTGTACTGTGAGGGTGCATTATTTAATTTTGAGACACTTGCAACTTAAAATAAAAAGGTTTGTGCTCGCTATGAAAAGGAAGGGGTGAAGCTCTATGGATGGCAGTGATGGTCCGTTGTCTGGTCGGTCCTCCACTTTAGTCCAGACTGAAGTATCTCCTCAACTAACTGATCATTTTGTACAGACATTCATGGTCCCAAGGGGATGAATCCTGCTTACTTTGGACTGAGTTGGGTCATTGGTCCACTTGGACAGGGGAATACTGAAGGGTCATGACAGCAGACCTAAATATTTCTTATCTGAACATTTAATTTAATCACCAGGTATTATAAATAAACAGCCTGTGAATAGCCAACTGTTTGATCGAGACTAGGGTGACATTTAGTAGGAGACGACAGTCTGATCCTGCAATATTGTATGGATTTCCTGATCCATACTCGATTCCAGTTGGTGGCGGTAATGCGCCATGAAGTTGTTTCCAACCCCAATTAAATTCAAGAAGAAAAAGAAACATGCACATTGGGAAAGAAAATGGCGACCTCATGACAGCCAGATAGCTCCTTTGTTGTTTTTGGCTGAAGAAGAAGAAAAATGCAAATAGAGAAAATATAATGTGCAACCGCTTAACGAAAACCATGCAGGTAACACTTCTTCTATGGTGCCCTGAGAAAACAAGTAACAATAAGTCATTATCCTAAGTTTACCTCCCATCCTAACACACACATTTAAAACAATATAGTTGACATGACCAGAGGTAGAAAGAAAAGGCAGCCTCATTTAAAAACGTCTTTATTTCATCAACCGGATCCAAGATCATGTTTTCAGACTTGTTTACATTCAGACAACAAGGTGAGACCACATGCTGAGGACAGGAGAAGAGGCAGGTTCGTGTGCATGGGTGTTCCCTCATACAATCCTCTGTATGTTTGTGTATATGTGTAACTTTTCATACAGTCCTCTCTGTATATGGGCACGAGTATGAGCACTCTCATAGTGTGTGTGTGTGTGTGTGTGTGTGTGTGTGTGTTGTCTCTCTCTCAGACAGTCTTTTGTTCAGTCGCCTCCGGGGCTGTTGAGACAGATGCTGAGTCCTCCTGGGTCTCATCTAATCCCTGGCTGCAGCCTCGGTCACCTGACTGCACGCCGTCTTTCAACGTGATGGCGGCGTTGGAGTAGGACGCGTCTATACTCTCATATGGCTCTGACGTCCACTGAGAAGGAGGAAAGAGAGGGGGCCACATTAGAGAAATATTCATTGTTTATAGCCTATACTGTTCATACATCATTTAAAACACACTACAACATTAGGGTGGTTGCAACCTGTCAATCAAAAGGCAGCCACACTCTATAAGGAGGGTGCAGCTTGTGTATAATGGGACTTTGCATGTCTGCCAGTTGATTAGTTCCCTACCTGTGTGGCTCTGCTGCTGGACCTGTGCGAGGGCCCCATGGCGATGTTGACGCTCGAAGAGGACTGTGTATCGGTGGTGTTGCCCCCATCAGCAGCGGACAGCCCAGAGATAACCAGGCCACTGGAGAAACTACGCTTCCCAAACAGCAAGCTGAGAGTGGACGAAGACGAGGAGACCTGGGGAACGACAGTAGTGTACAGTAATCACTGCGATGGGAGCGGAAAACACAAACAAGCTCATGCACAAACAATTATCAGAGACAGCAGGCTGTGTCGAAGAATAGCTTGTTGTCAATAATACACTATAATCACATGCTTTGGCCATCAGCTGTGGAACTGTTTCTTGAATGAATTTTTAAACTAAGTAGAGGTAATAACAACAACTCAATTCATGAGTCACATGTAAGCAGGGGTTTTACTGCTAAACATAACGCTACTAAATTGTTGTCACCTCATGTTTCAGACAGGCACTACATTTATAGTAACTTGGAAGTGCAACTATTTGGCATGTCAGGATGTTTTCTTTCTAAATCTTGAATTTGAATATGCTGCATACAGTGTTTTCCTTAATGTGAATATTCCCCTTTGTATGTGGTACGTGAAGTCTTTATATATTAGATTTTAGTCTAATACATTATCTAACATGCCTTTTGTGTGTGTGACCAGTATGACCAGACTTGCCAGCTGTGAGATTTTAATCTTTCAACCATGTTCTGTAGTGTGTTGGCTAACAGAAGGTTCGGATGTACAGAAGTGTAAGGAGCTCGCACCTGGCTGGAGCGCTGCTGATGCTGCGCTGCCTGGAGCTGCGAGCTGATCCCACCTGCTCCTGAGAGACGAGGGACCTGACGAGAGAGAGACATCGCTGTATTCTCCAAGTCAAGGCAAGGACGGAAGCTCAACATTGTGTGTGTGTGTGTGTGTGTGTGTGTGTGTGTGTGTGTGTGTGTGTGAATACCTGGGAGAATATAGAGGCTATGGATGTGTTAAAGGACAGCTGACTGTTGGACAGACGCTGGACGAGCCCGTGGGTGGAGCCTGAGTCCAGAATAGGCCCTGATTGGCTGCTGACGGGGGGACGCTGACTCTGAGGCTGCACTGACCGACTGCGGTACTCTCTCCTGGCTGCAGAAACACACACACACACACACACACACTTTTATAATCGGGTTTAAAAATATAAAAACATAAAAAATACATAAAAAGCTGACTGAACTAACACAATGTTTTTGATGAAATATAATCAAATAAATCATTTATGTACAGACAATATTATTATTATGTACTTCAAATAAACAACATTAAATCAGGTTTAACTTCAGTTTAAGGTTGTCATAGTTTCTCTGCACTTTAGTTTTGACTTCCTGTTTTATTTTGTCTTTGTGTTTTTTCCCTCCTTTTTTCTGTGTATCACCTGTGTTGAATTAATCTGCCCTCATGTCTCTCCACCTGTGTCATGCTGTCTGATTAGTTTCTTGTGTATTTATAGTGCTGTCTTCACCGTAGGTTTGTCCTTCATCACGTGAAATTTATTCGTTCATTAAGTCATTTAACTGCGCACGTCTGCCTGTCTCTTTGCGTGAGGGTCCTTCCCATTGCTGCCTGTTCTCGAGATCGTGACAAAGGTAATGAACGTTTTAGAAGTAATAATGATTCATTGTTCGTACTGCAAACATATTCAATACCAAACTGCCTTAAAAATACCAGTTATACTTAAAGTAACAGAAACATAAAGGTAGCATTAGAACCCATTAGGGGGTGCTGAATTGAGCAATGGTGCATTTTATTACTGATGAATTAAACTTTTAATTTGAAAGACGAAGCATGTGCCATTTTGAGTTTAATACGTTTTTCTTTGTCTCACTTTATAAATAAAGATGAAAAACTATTCAAAAATGAATAAAAACAACCAAAACTACAACATCACTGTATATATTATTGTATCTGTTGTATTGCATTGTATCTGCATTGAGTTTGTATTTGCTTTTCTTCAAGTCCAAACCCGGCAGCCCACTCACAAGTTCAATTGTTTGTTTTTTTAAGTTTAGAGGATTATGGTTTGAATAAGGTTCTGGTTCAGGTTTCAGTTAGGGACTCTAGAATCAATGTAGTCAATAGACATTTTCCACAAGGATGAGACACGTTGGTGTGTGTCTTTTTGTGTACCTGCGTTGTGGTGTCTGCGGCTGTGTGTTGTCCTGGCTCTGTGCTGGTAGAGGCTCAGGCTGTTGGACGTGACGGAGGACGGGCGGTTTTGGCTCAGCGAGGACGAACCACCAGTTCCGCAGTCCACATCCTCCATGTTCACACCACTGTTGCAGCTGGTCAGGTTGTCCTTACGCACCCTGCAGAACACACACACAAGCACACAGCTTTGATTCATTTATTCATGTCCACATCAGGGCAAGGGACACAAACTGGCAAAGAGACATCAAAAATTTAGCAAGCCTCGACAATTCCAGCTGGTTAACCACACATAAATAGAGATGTTACGTAACTGTGCTAGCATATGTGACACACACTAGTGCAGCCTGCCTCTTAAATTAGTTAAATGTGTTCTAGCTGGCAAGGCACAGCCCATCTCCTTGGCTCCTCGGCTACTTACTGAAATTAAGACACCTTTAACTCGAGGTCGATGAAGCAGGATTTACAAACTAATCTAATCTAAGGAGAACTCAGCCTCTAAGAAGCTTAAGAGAGTCTCACGCATACACACAAACACATTAGCTGACCTGTAGAGGTTAATGCAGAGCCTTTACAATTAGCTATGCTGAAGGTAATATGTAAAAGAGAGGATGGAGGAAGAGAGGGAAGGAGGAAAGGAAGGAGCAACAACAAGAGTCAAAGCTTTTGGCTGCCCTTCACTCTGCAGTCCTCTTTCTCTCAAGTTTGCACTCCCACTGTCACTCCTGTGCATGTATTTAAAACTACATTAAGTTGGCAGGGAAGTCTCTCCACAGCACTGACTTCTGAAGTCAATATCTGTAAATCCACAGAGAAGCACTCATTCAGTATTACGCTACAGTTTGCAGCGTAATATTGAAAATGATGAGGGACTAAAGCATGTGATGACTGTTCATTGAAGAGCACAGTGACAGGGGGGAGTTTTGAAGGAGGGTTAGGGTTGGACTAAGGAGGCAAGGAGGAAAAGACTGCACTCTTGACTGAGTGAGCAAGTGTGTGCAAGTTTTTAAATATGCGAACATGTGTATTAGAAACTGACCGTAACCATTTAGAGCAGAGCCAGGATCGAATGGCGTCCAGGCTTAAAGCACCTCCTCCGATGCTGCGGAGCGTACGGTGTGTTCCCGCGTACGATGTTGTTAGTGGCGACACATACCTTGAAGACAATCAAATAAAAGTCATGCTATCAGCAACAAGGGACCCCTGCGCATAAACAAAAGTGTAAAGCTAGGAAGTTAAAGGTGCAGTGTGCTGGATTTGGCGGCATCTAGCGGTGAGGTTGCAGATTGCAACCAACTGAAACTTATTTTCGAGTGATAATACACTAAAGAAAATATACTTATTACTACTGTTCAATGTCTGCCAATAGATCTCTCTAAATGCTACACACTGCTCCTTTTAAATACAAAACGTTTTCAAAAACATGCATTCTGCAAAGGCAAAGTGAGCAACAACACAGAAACTTTCATGAAATGCAAACATTACATTCAATTCAAAACCTTGTGATGTTAATGCCATGCTCTGCACGTCTTAGTATAGCTGTGAATGACATACATGGGGTAGCCCAGTGGCTGGTCGCAGGACGAGTTCACCATGTTCCTCAGCGCCTGCTTCGAGTTCTGGATGCTGCCTCGTTCCGGGTTTCGGTTCCGTAGAAACACCAACTCCTGCTGCTGGCCAGCCCACAGACCTCGCACACACTCCTTATTGATCTGCAGAGAGAGACCACATCAAACAAATAATAATTGTGTTGTCCACCTCTAAATCTCACTAGTTAACACGTCTTGTTTGTTTGTAGGTGGATTTTTAGCGGTTTCCAGTCTTTGGGCTAACCTAGTTGAGCTGGCAGTAGCTTCACTATTTAGTGAGAGACATGATCAATTTCCCAAAATGTCGGACTCTTCCTTCGGGTAAAGTAACAATAATGTCAGGAAGTAAAGTGACATTTTTTTATCAACCTGACAAAATTACGTTCTTGTGGGAAGAAAAGAAAAGGCAACACTGTAACTTATTTACATTCTATTAGAATGTAACTTTCTTTACATTCTAATAGAATGTAAAGAAAGTTACATTCTATTAGAATGTAACTTCTTTACAATCTAATAGAATGTAAAGAAGCTACAGTGTATAGAATGATTCTATTGAAGTTATTCCTTTTTTAAATGTTTTAGACGAGTCACTAATCACTTTAAAATAGTGATTATAGCTGATTTAATTTACAGACATGAGATTGATCTTCTCATGTCACTCTCTTTATACAATGATATAAATTCATCCCCGTTTTATTGATATCTTACGAAATATTACTCCTCACTTTTCGTGCGTTTTTCGTGCAAAAGTCCAGCAACATGAGTCTGTTTTCGCTTGTTACATGCATACTGTCTTTTCAAAATAAACTTCCATCTTCACAGGAAACAACTAAGGTTTAGGCCAGGCATGTCCAAAGTCCGGTCACACATGAATGCTTACATTTGGTTACATTGCTATTTGCTGTCATTGAAAATAAAATGATTAAATAACAATGTATGTATAGGCTACTTGTATTGTTTAAAATAATGTCAGCAGGGACTGTTGGCCCTTGGGCATTTTCACATTATCATCTGTCATTTTGTCAAGCATCTGAACAGGGTCTCAGGTGACCACTTGTGATCATATTTCATGTTTGTCCTCAGTCGTGCTCATAGAAAAGTCATTGTGATTGTTGTTTGGTTCGTTGTTATAGGTGGGAGGTTTGTCATACTTTATGCACACTACTGTCTGGCATTTCTCACCATCTCACATTATTAATTCACTTTCCGTAACATTTTTTTCCGCCCTGAAAATGTAAAAACTTCTCAAACATCCAAACCACAGACACCCTCAGCCCTTTTACCTTGATGACCTTAAAGCTGAGGTGGCGTTTGTACAGCATGATGATCTTATACTCGTCCGTGCCGTCGTCGATCATGTGTCTCATTGTGAGCAGCGTGTCGCGGCTGGATAGCACCGCCTTACGCCAAGCGGGGTCACTCTCGTGGCAGATGACCAGGCTGCTGCGGTAGTTGGTGATGGCTTCGTACAAGATAGAGGCCTCCTCTGTCTCCTCCAGGCAGGTGAAGTGATCCTGAAAGGACAGGAAAAGGTTATGATGGAGCACAGTGGAGTTGTGATAATAGTTTTACAATCACATAGTTACAGCAGCAGCCATTTAAAAGCACAACGCACTTTACCTGATGCAGTTTGAGGCTCATTCTGACCGCAGGAGCCACCACCTTCTGCAGGAGGTCAAGATCAGCAAAAACCCACTCGTCTTTAGTGGCGATGCGGAAGTCTCCTTTAAACAAGGTGTTGAAACCGTACAGAAATGATTCCAGACTTTGTGATTGAAGGAAGAGGTTTGTGGAGGACAAATGGAGAGAGAGAAAGAGGAGGGGGGGGTTATGATACTATGAAACATCTTAGAATATAAACCCCACAAAGACAAAGAGTGCAGTGACCAATATCTGTTTGAATCATGTGTATAGTTAAAGATTTAGCTGCTAATGCCCCCCTCTGGTGTATCCGTCATACTGCAGGTAAATATCTACTGCTACGTATAATATTAGGAATCATTTTTCAGCACATTTTCAACCACTAGACTTGGACAATGATGTGTAATTTTTTCTGCATAAAAACATACATGTCAAGACGCAATTGGACCCCATTGAAAGCACAATCATTCTTTAATTCATAGTGAGAGTTCAACAAATGAGTCAATGAAATCCGAATAACTGACTGTTGTCCCCATGAACTCGGTTCAGAGAGTGATATCAGGCATTTTATTTCATTTCTTTGCGTTGCTCTTTGGCTAAACAAGGTTTACCTGTTGGACATGTTGTGTGAGGCCGTGCCGAGGGATCTCCTCCCCAGGACGGAGAGAGCGTAAGACAGGGTCACTAAAGGAGAGTCTTCATCACTGTCCACAGTCTGGACACAAACACAAAGACAGGGAGACATGAAGCGACTGGCATATGGGACAAAGATTAAAAAAGACGAGTACAGATTCTGCTAAATTGTTGTGTTCTTTTTATCGTGTGACAAATCATTTTCACTATAATGCAACTTTTGCTTTCCTTTTACTCATTTCACATTAATTAAAAAATAGAAATAGGAGAACTGAAACAATTAGTCAATCAGCAGAAAATCAGCAATGCTTTTTTATGTTATTCTTTTTCTATGATATAATTTTAAAGGAGCAAATTTTAATGGGCTTTTTTCACTATTATCTGATATTTTTAAGACTAAAAAAATAATTGAAGTGAGTAAAATAAATACTGTTAGTTGCTCTAACCCATAATGAAGTCTGATAGAATAATCGTTAAGTGTTGTACCGTCTCCATCTTCCCAGCACAGTGCTGGATCCACTCCAGGTAGACGTTGCAGAAGCTGGCACGTGTCACGCCCTGCAGGCAGTGCACGTAGTCCTCATCGATCTTCACACTGAAGACCTGAGGGTCGCGCTCTATGTGGTGCCACTTGGTGTAGGACTGCAGCGCATCCTGGACGGTGGCGTCCTTGAGCCACGTGGACAGTTTGGGAGAGTGGATCAGGTAGTAGATAATACTCTGAGGGGAGATGGGGAGGGAGGGAGGGAAGAAGAAGGAAGGACCAGACGAAAGCAAAATACTAAACACAAGGAAAGACCAAGAGAAATAATGGACTGTGTAGCTGCTGACCACATCTGGAGTTACTTTTGGCAAGCTGCCGTTTGTAATAATAATTAATGCATAAGACACCGGATTGTCCATTTAAGACTTTAACCTTTTGGCAGGAAAATATTTAAGAGCCGGTTGAGACAAGTGGAATATTCAATTTCAATCCGCCACTAAAGAGAGCGTGATTGAATATAACAAATGCTGATGCCCTATCAAAGCTGTATTAGATATCTTTCAATACCAGTGACTCAGTATAATCAGAATGATAATATGCATCTACATAAAACTGTGCTGAAAAAGAAGATTAACAGTAGTGTATATACTTTCTGCCACCAACAGCTGCAACCATATTTAAAATACCCCAAAACTGTGAAATGCTGAAATGTTGAACTTGGCAAAATATAAATATTGTGTAAAAAGCCAAATAATACCACTCTTATACCAATTAATACTGTATATCATATCTGTTTCAGCTGTTAAAATTAATTCATCATTTAGCACTGGGCATACTGTCATAATCATGGGACGTTTAGCTCAAAGATTCATGTCCAGGTGGAATTTTTAACTAGTAATGTTTTGTGGGAAAGAACACACACAAAACAAATGTATAGAAAATAATAAATTCTACTGAACTTTCCTCAAAAAATAAGCTGAGCATGTAACTACTTTGCAGTGTTCATTTTGACAACAGTTGTGTATCAAGAGACACAACATTGGGAAAAAAAGCTACAGGACCTGATTAATATAAATATGTTGCCCAGTTAAAGAGGCAATACTTTTTTGCATACTTTAACTACGGTCACATAATTGTACGACATCTGTAAAATGCATAAACGCAAATGAAACGTACTTTCAGGTAGTAGGTGATGAGTAGCTTTCGGAGATCGTACACTTGTAGCATTGTGGCGGCGTTGTTCTCGCTGATGCTGTAACCCTCCAGCAGGTACTTGGTGGCCATCACCTCCCAGGCCAGCCAGCGCAGGTTGAAGGCCGCATTGCACGACAGCATGTGGGGCAAGTGACCCGGCTCGCAGCAGCAGCACGCATCGTCTTCCTCCACTCCCTCTGTGATGGCCTCCACCTCTCGCTGCTGGCAGTATGTACCTGGGATGGAGAGAGTTGGAGGTATTAAGTCAAATGGCGAGTTGGCTTATCATTTCATTCAGAGAGAAGGATGGAAGGGAGGTATGAAGGAGCTATGGATGGTCAAACTTTACCTCTGAACTCCAGGCCCCTCAGCTGGAAAGTGACCAGCCCGTTGCCGATCTCGATGAGGTGGACCAGGGCGTTGAGGTAGTCAGAAGCCAGGATGAAACAGTCTCCTGCGCTGTAGTTTCCCCATCGGCCCAGCATTAGGTCGCCACAAAGTGAGTGCTGCAGCGAGCGAGTCAGGTACTCGTAAAAGATGGAGTTTAGGTTGCTATCATCACATCCTGCGAGAAAAAAAAACAGTAAGATGGATGAATGGGCTTCAAGAAAGGACAGAAAGGAATCCCTTACTGATTCTAAACTACAAGAAGATATCAATCAAACAAATTATCTTTATCCAAAAGCTTCACAAGTAATCTTTCATATATGACTGCTTGATTTCGGGAGGACATTTAGAAAGATATAGTCTGTAACGGATGTCGGTGCAGTTAGAAAGAACTCACCTGTCTCTTTATCTACTTGGGACACCAATCTGCTGTTAGAGTTGTCGATACGCTTTGTGCTACGATTGACGGGAGACAAAAAAACGGTAAAAGCTACAGACTGTTGAGCCCAAGAAGAAGTCAAAAATAGTGTAAAATATTGCAGCTGATGGGACCACGGCTTGCATATCAGTTTTGAGTCAGTTTTGAGAATTAAAAACCATTTTAAAATGATGATGTTGAAAAACACTGATTTAGACATCTTCTTGAAATCATTTAGTGAACTGTATTACCATTGTATTTCCCAAAAAGCAAACTCAAGATTTAAGTATTTGTCCTCTCGAAGATCTTAAACTGCATTTTATTCGATGCAGTCTACTGATCACTGTAAAAAAAACTCCACAGCCACCGGACAAACTTGAAACTAGATATTTTGAGATTCTGTTGTCTCAGTTGTTGTCCATGTGGTATTTTTTGTTGACTTGTTGTTTGGCTGAGGTTCACATTGACAAACCTGCACACCTGCTCCCTTAAAACACCAACGTCTGACTCCGACAGAGATGTGAGATCAGTGATTTTTATGTCGTGATTTCTAGAAAACAATGTCTAAATATAATCTCAGGCTGCTTCACTGAAAATCACTGAAGTTTGCACAACAAAGCTGCAGGAGTATTTTTGGATTGCTCTCAGCGAGACAATCTCTCCCAACAATAAGTAAAAAGAGAACAGAGGGGTCACGTTATGTAAATGCCAGTGAGACAGCAGGAGGGTGTCTATCTGCTAATCTGCCCAGCTCAGCTCTAAAGGATGGGGATTGATTTCTCTTTCAGTAAATACAAATGTTGATGTTATTATTCAAATTCATGAATTACATGAAAGAAAACACGGTACTTCCCTACCGTATTCGTGGCTAGCAGCGCAATGCCATTCATTTATGCTGAAGCTGTAAATCTTTAAAAGCATGACACAAATATATGCTTTTATTTTACTATTTTTAAAAAGCTCAGTAAGTTCCTGAAACAGCAAGGCACTGTAGTCTTTTGAAAACGTCACTCAAACAGGATGAAATAGTGCATTTATTCGTGACTATTTTCAGCCGCAGATTAATACACCTTTGCTGTTTTAATGAGTATTAACAGCAGCAGGATGATGTAAGTGAGATTAACTCAAAATATGTAGCATGTAACGCAGTGCAACAGTGTGGCTCATTCAACTTTTGAATGTTTTTTTTTTTTTTTTTTTTTTTACTACAATAGAGGTAAATAGCACAGAGCAATAAGCAACTGAATATCAGGATGTCTAAAAGTACTTCCAACTCATCAGGGCCTTACTTGTAGTTTCGCTCCCAGAACTTGATGGGCCTCGGATAGGAAGAAATGAAGATTGCGCTGCCCAGGAATGGAGCCAGCGGGGTGTAGAAGACGGTGGTGAGCAGAGTCTGAAGCAGCAGCATGGCTGAGTCTGTACACGCACACCAGTAAAGGAAAGAAAAGCAGGTACTACACACACACACACACAGACACACACAAACAGGTCTTAGAGAAAGGATACGAGGCACTGCAAAAGGCTGAGCAAAGGCATGAAAAGCGCTGCCCCAGGCAATCTGCCAGGGAGCGACGTAAACCAGGATGAAATGGAGCTTCAGCAAAAGCTCACGCATCTACACAGAAACAGAAACAACACAGTCAGTGCCCAACAAACAGACCTCGACAGTTATCTAACTCAAACAACCGTTGTTACATAGCCAAATAACATGATATCTACATCCCTCCACATCACCATAAAGGTTGATGAGCCCTCTGTGGTCAAATGCTGGCCTATATAATTAATCTCCTTCACTGAATATGTCATATTTCATGGTTTCCTACAGTAACATTTCAGTCAAGATCTTCAAAGTTTATGTTGCCTTTAGCTCACAATACAGTTTTTGCTACGGATTACTTTTAAAGGAGTCGTCCTCTGTGATTAGGTATCGCACTTCCATAAAGTTGATATATTTAGAAGAGACAGAATTAGAAAAGATAATGGTCAAAATTGAAGTCACAGACGGATACATCCTGACTTTTATTCCCTAATATGAGTCAAACTACCAAAATACCTAATCCTACAGTTCCCATAATACAACTGGGTAGCATCTTATTGTTGGACCCTCAATGACGCCCACGTCTTTGTAACGCAGACTTTCTGTTAAACATGACCAGTCAAGCGCCAGAGAAGAAGTAACTTTGATGACATCATCGTTATTTTCCCAGACTTAACCAGGTAATCCATGACATCACACAACTGTGTGCGGCCCTCCATGACGAGTAAATGGACCTGTGTGTGTGTGTGTGTGTGTGTTTGTGTGTGTGTGAGATTCCACCTTGTGGAAAACAATAGACATGATGAAGAAGTCCAGCAGGAAGCTCTCAGAGAAGTGTGGACAGTCGAAGTGGAAAAAGACGAGTGTGAAGAGCAGGGTGAGGAACTGGAAGCTGGGGTCGCAGAACGATGAACGCAGGAGTTTCAGTCCAGCAACTGTTGTCAGGAGAGCATCGCCGCTGGAGGCGGCACAAACAGGAGTTTAGACAACAGATTCACCAAGTGGTTCACCACACACACACACACACACACACACACACACACACACACACACACACACACACACACACACACACACACACACACACACACACACACACACACACACACACACACACACTCTCTGGATGGACAGGCAGACTTATGTGGGTAATGTGATGCTGTGTGTTTGTGGCTGCGTGTGTTCACTCACTGGATTCCCAGCTTCTTGCGATGACTGAGGGCGAAGCCGTCATTGGTGAGTGCGCTCAGCACGATGGCGGGGTACACCACGTACTTCTCAAAGCACAGGAGCCCCACGTAGAGTCGCTCGAACCACATCAGCACAGCGTCCTCTGTAACACAAGCAGGAATAACGACCTAGTTCAGGGTTTCTATAAGCATATATTTGTTGTTATTTTATCATTACAATCTTGATGACAAGACATTTCCAAATGCCTCATCCTATTGTACTCCGGCCAAGAAGCAAACTTTTTTTCCAATGGAAGTATGGAGCAGCACTAGCTCCGAAAGTAGGAGTAGTAGGCAACAGTAGGCATGCTGACCTCTGGGTTCAAACTGGTGGTACTCCTTGGTCTTGAGAACCGGATGAGAAATCCACAACCAAGGGTGATGCTTCCTCAGCTGGGGGATCATGTAGTGGGTTACAAACCCCACAGTCCCCGCTAGAGCGTACAGCACGATGGTCACAAAGGGCTGAAGACGAGTTGGTATGCAAGGAAAGAAACATGATGGAAATGGATAATTAGACAAACCACTTGAGTTAGTATTCCTGCAAACCACGACAAAGACCAAAAGTCAAAAACGGAAATAATCGAGGACCTCACCTTGAGAGACAGAAACACAGTACTCGCAGTGATGGCGAAGGTTAGGATGTAGGCAACAGAGCACACGACTACATCCGACAGCAGAATCTCCTTCTGCAGGGAACAAAAGAGAGAGCGGCAATCATTAACAATCTACACTGGATGAAAACACATTCGTTTATCAGACTCATTTATGTGTGAGATTATTTCTGTCTGATCGTTCTCAGCCTTCAATATCTGGAGATCAAAGACGCAGCCGCTTGAGAAGATTTAAGAGCTTCACAATCCTTATAAATACTGTAAAGGCTTGTTTTCTCTGATTCATAATTCCCTGTAATCACACACAGTGATTGACAGCAAGCATTGTTTTATTATTTATTTAGTAACACTCTGCCCTCTTATACGATGTGCATGTTGATGAGCTTCGATGTTCTGTTGCATATCAAAACAATAAAAACGGTTCAATTACTGCTCAGAGGAGTAAAAATAACACTCAAACACAAACACATTACATCAGTTAATTTCTACATAATCCTCTTTAGTTACCATAGAGTTCTGCAGTTTCTCAGGTAGTGGGTCTTTACTGTCCGTGTCTTCCTCCTCCTCTTCCTCATTCTCCACCAAAGTGGGCATTATCTTTGACTTAACCAGAGATCTGTAAATAAAAGTCTCATGTGTAGGAATTAGAGAATGGCATTTGTTGACTATAAAGAGATTGCTGTTACAAAACTCTGAATCAACTGACAGCAAAAATAAAATAAAAAATACTTTTCATTTTTATAATAAAAAAAAAAAGATTGTTTGACTTCTTATTTTGTATTTCAAACATATCTTTTATTTGGCTTTTAACAGCTAAAGATTAGCCTACTTGAGCAGAATATGTCATGAAAGTACTCGACAAATAAAGAGTTTAGTATAAACATCAGCCATGCACCTCTCTAATTTCTAATTGAAAGAAATATTGAGAATTAAGAGTATAGCAACCAGGCCCAGTGTGGGCATGCAAACACACACACACACACTGATACTCACATTAGCACGGACGGGTCGCTGCTCTGTCTGCTGAGGTGGTAGGAGAAGACCACCAAAAGGCCACAGAAACCAGAGAACAGGGCTGGAGTGTGCTGCTCATCCCACGGCTCCTGTAACCACACACACACACACACACACACACACACACACACACACACACACACACACATGGTGTATGAGTCACACCATCATGCACCTTTAAATCCAGAACTGCTGCTTTTTGATCTTCACACTTTTAAAAATCTTCTTCCCTGCAGTTGCAATCGTGCACTCACTTTTGAAGGACGACTAGCAACATTCTTGTATGTTGCTGCAGCTCTACTTAGTTACATGGCTGCATGCTATTTATAACTGAACTCCCCGTCTTCTTTTATTCCTATAGCCAAGAGAATGACTGTGAACACAAACTCTGAGGAAAGAAATGTCTTTTACCTATGCTCTGTTTTGTTTTATATCCAGTTAA
Source organism: Anarhichas minor (assembly GCF_050575085.1). Taxonomy (NCBI): domain Eukaryota; kingdom Metazoa; phylum Chordata; class Actinopteri; order Perciformes; family Anarhichadidae; genus Anarhichas; species Anarhichas minor. The sequence goes on from NW_027466500.1 coordinate 2,920,754, forward strand.
TTTGTACCTTGAGAGCTCCGAAGCAGAAACCGTAGAGCAGAGATAGAGCGATCAGACTGCGTAGGATGCCATAAACTGCAGAGATGAGACTCGTAGCAGCTGAGACACACAAATTAGAGTGAAGATGAAAATACATGCAGCAGTATTAAACAATGACAAATAAAGCCAAGTATACTGTAGTCTTAGATTTGTTTTGCTTTTTAATCACAAAGAGGATTCACCTTTACTTACAGGTTCTGAAACTGTATTTTCTCATTCACTGAATACACACTGAATACATAACACACCGGTTGAAGATAAAATAAGATAATCCTTTAGTCCACAGCAGAGGAATTTGCATTGTTACAGCAGCAAATGGAATAGTGCAATAACAAAAAGGATCAGTAAAAACAAACACAGGCATCAAACCAGAGCCACGGATCTACAGATGCATACAGAAATTACAGTTTACAGTAAAAACAGAAAACGTCATTGGTTCATGAACACAAGCATTACTGAAATGAAAAGATTAGAAACAGTTTTACCAACCTGTCCCTCCAAAAAAGTGCATGTCTATCTGCTCCAGCAGGTAGATGGTGAAGGTGTTGATCTGAGGGAAAAGGCCCACCAGGAAGGTGATTGGGAAGCAGTAGGTAAAACCTGTTTTATGCATTAAACAAAAGACATTTCTTAGTATCTGCAAAGGACAAATTACCGTTTTGATCAGGAAATAAATCAAATGACGTAATTGTGTATTTCTCCTGGTACATTTATCCTTACCCACTAGCAGGTCTCGCAAGAAGCCCAGTGCGTCGTGGCAGACGATGGTGACTCCGTACAGGGTGGAGACGGGCAGGTCTTTCCTCCTCAGCAGGTGCTCCAGCATCCAGATCAGAGCGCAGAAGATGCAGAAGTAAGCCGCTCGGCTGTAGGCCACCAGCTGGTTGTGACCCTGGAGACACACAGATGAACACAAACAGGTTAGGATGATTTAAAGTGCAACTAATACAGAGTTGGGTCATGTAAGGTTGCAGACAGAAGAATGAGACAAAAGTGGTCATATCCTCTGTAGACGCATGTAGGGCTGGGTAATGATTTAATATGATAATGTATCGTGATGAAATCACATATTGAGCTATCGTGACACACAATTAGGTCCAACTCACATGTGTTGGTGAAGCTGCATCTGGTTGAACACTCTGGAAAACAAAACGACAGTACAATACTTAACCACCATTTGTAAATTAACATGAAAACAATTGAAAACAGAATCGTTATATGACGTGTGCGTTCATCAGAGAGGAAGTGAGGGGGAGCAAATAGGAACTGGCAAGTCCATGGTCAGTTTTACTTTGTATCTACACCATGGCACACATTCTGAGCTCACACATCATTCGTTCCTCAACGCAAGTTGGTTTAAGTAGTGAAGTAGTGTTTCTTAGAAATGGTAAAGATTCAGCTAAATTGCTCAAAGCCATGGTTAGACAACCGTCTACTGAGATTTTGTATTTGTCTTACCTTCAGTAAGGAATACTGGCAGCTGGCGATGACCAGGCAGAACTGGAAGACCCAGAAGTCTTTGAAGCAGCCGTGGTTAAGAAGCACAAATCCCAGGAAGGAAACCAGAAAGGCCATGAAGACTGCAACTAGATTCTCCACAACTTCTTGGTTTCTACAGACAACCAGCACACACACAGGCATACAGAGGTTACACTGGTGCATTCAGTAGCTTATGAGACATACAGTATATAGCACATTCCTGTCTACAATTCATGAAAGGCAGACATTCAAGGATGGAATTACTGCTCAACTGCTGATTAAACTGAAGAGACACTTATTGATCAAATCGAAAACATTTATCGCAAATGTCTCTTAAATTCTATATTGTATTTCTGAGCTGAATATTGTGTATGATTTGATTTCTAGACTTTGGACTTCTGAACGTGTGGGCACAACAGCGGAAGAAGTTTGCGAGCAGTTTTTTGTGGATTACCTGTCCAAAAGAGCAAGCAGGGTGAGTCGGTCATATAAAAGGTTGATCACCTTCCCGGGAAACAGTTTGAGTTTGTAATAAATCTTCCTGGTCGGTTTCTCCTGAGTGGACGTCTCCGACGACTCGTCCAAAGAGTCCTCTTCCTGACACACACCAACGCAAATAATGTCCCATGTAGCATATTTCAAAACACATTCAATTCAAAACACAGTTAGGATCATCATAAGTAGACAGTAGAACAACATACGTTTCATGAATACGCACAATACACACAGGGTGGTGCATTAATGATTCCGTAGAGTCTGTGTCTGCATCCAGCAGTGATGTAGACAACACTAATCTAATTTACCAGTTTATGCTTTATTATCTATGTATTGATATTTTTTCGTTATTCATGAATCCATTTTTATAAATTTAACGATTTAATTAGATATATTATGGGTCCTTGTGTGCATGCACAAGATACAAAGAAAACAGTGACCCACTCTTAGGAAAAAGGCTCCATTGCACTTCTATGGACTACTAGTGGTCAAAACCCACTACCTCTAAATAACATCTTTGCAACACATTTGGAAGAGCCCTGACCATTAGTATGCAGAGCAAGAAAGAAAAAGTGAAAGCAGATGGACACCTGAAATATCTCAGGGTGCGTCCTTCGTGGCCGAAGCCTGTGTGCAGGGATGATGCGTCGCTGGAAAGGGCAGTCAGCGTGACCGCCTACCAGGCCGTCCTGGCACTCCGAGTTGGAAGAAGTTGACAGCAGGTCACTGAAGACACACACACACACACACACACACACACACACACACACACATAAAACATGCTGATGTTAATCTGTGGAATAAACCTGATCGCATAGGCAGTGATGATAGTTTAGGAGGAAATGGAAAAGGGCAATAAGGTAAGAGGAAGTTAAGAAAAGCACATGGAAACAGTGGAGGAGAACATGCAGGTAGACTAAGCAATAAAATAAAAAAAATGGGATGGAAATATGGTATTTGTTACAGGTAAAGGAAGAGATGATGAAGAGGTGGAGGAAAAGATTGGACAGCAGTACCACATGTTGCCAGTGATGAGCTCTGCTCCCAGCGGCAGGTTGAGAGCTCTCTCTGCGTACAGCTTACGAGGCCTGTCTCCTGGTGAGTCAAACACACACATTCAACTTGTCAGACCATTTCTCTTTGGATGTGCAATTATGTGGGATTTCACTTTTTTTATTGTGCTACAGACAGACTTCTGAGAGACTGGACTACAACTAAAACTGTATAACTTACAACTAAAAAGCTGAACATCTTGGAGCCTTTCCAGAAAAATGTAATTTAATCTAGACGCTTTGGAGCCGATTCAAAAGTGGAGCCATCAGCTACTGGCAGAGCCTTGGACGCATACTGTGTATTTGTTTAAAAGATCAAAATACCATCAGACTATCCCACCACAAATGGACTCCTAAATTATGGATGGAGTCTATTTACTGTTGTTTTGTTTTGATGTCCAAGGCAAATTCATCACTGGGACTCTCACTCTTAAATCTTATCCTAAAACATATCATGGACCTGGAAAACTGTATCAACAGCAGGATAGTGTTGCTAGATGTGACTCACATGAGTTTGTCTCCGGCACGAAAAAAAAACATTTCATTTGAACCCTTAATAATTGGAGAGTGGCTGCTCACTGTGTACAGTATGGAAGGTGTAGGCATCTTCTTTGTTGGTGGCCTCTGGTCTACAGATGACCTGCAGCATGGAGCTCTCTGACTGAGAGGTTTGTGAAGGCAGCGAGTCATAGTCTGGATCCTTCTCTCTGTCCGTTTGTGGACTGCAGACAGGAAACACAATCAACTGGACATCCTGGATGGATGAGTGAATTTAGCTATGTGGATATTTTTTGGAGCATGTGGGTGTGAAGGCATGAGTACCTGTCAGGGGAGACTATTGGGATTTGTGTAGGTGGTATGGCCTTTAGTGAGTCTGTAGGCAGACTGGTGGGTGGTTTCGGTCTCTCTGGTTTGTTATCTGTGTTGGTCTCTATTATCGTCTCATCTTGTCTGGAAGTCACGCTCAGATTCTCTGCAAGCAAATCAAAAGAAAATGTTTTTTTACTAAAACAACAAACACAAATTGGTTTTTATACCAGTAAATCTAAAGCCCACATTCATATTTCTTTACCATTTCATCAATATTCTTATGTTAATGATTGAAGGCATTGCTGATAGTGAGCAACCCACAGAGAATTATCACATGACTCTGCTGTTCCTCTCAGCTCTACGGAAAGTTTCAGCTGCTTTTTTAGCTGGACTTTCAGCTCATTGTTTGGGTTTTGAGGCCCACAACCTCTCTCGTCAGCAAGGCAGCTGTTTACAAAGAACACGCTCTGTTTGCTACCTGCCCAGCACCAAAGCAGACAAAGTTAGCAACGAGCTGGTGAACACTGTGGAACATTTATCAAGCTAATAGGTAAATGGAGTTGGTGGAGACCAAAAACGGAACTAAAAGGAGGGTGAAAATTGGACTCATCAAGTGACCAGAATACAAATTTTGCTACATGTCTGCTGGATGTGCAAATTGGCAACTGTTTGCTAACATGTTCGACACATTATTCTGGTAATAAGGCAATGCTGTGTTACCAGCTTGTTCAGCTGCACCAGAGAAAAACTAAATCAATGCAGATTTAACCAGAGGAGTCACCAGTTAAACAAAATTAAGTCTACAAGCACTCTAGCTGCCGAATTTATCCCATTTGACCAAAATGGTTTATACAAACTGAGCAAATGAGTGACCTCCTGCCCAACATTAACATCCTGAGACCCTATTTGGGCTAAAATCACACTAGTAATTTGAACTAAACAGAAAATATTATCAAAATGACTGTACCATAACGACATATCTACATTAGCATAGTATTAGTCTGGAGCTTTAACCTTAAATTGCTGATGCCACCATGCTCAAAGCAACAGTAGGAATCTATTTCAGCTTATAAAACAATGTTGGCATTGCACTTCTTTGTGCACTAATATATAAACATCTGCATTAAGCCTGACTGTGAAACAGGCAGATAAAGGACGTGGAGGTAAAGAAACTAATCCTCTTGCTGAGATTCACCTTCCTCTGCAGCTCCCGCCTCCTCTTTGCGTTCTGGCCTCTCGTCTTCCTGTGTGCTGGCTCCTCCCCCTCTGGTACTGAGGGACCCCAACAAGGAAACAAACTCCAAGAAGTTGGATTCGTTGGGAATCTGGCCCTCCTTCGCCTCCAGATCTGACTTGGAACTGGTCATCATCTGATAAAGAGACAAATGTTTATGCAAAGGATGGAGTTAACTAGAAATAGAGACAGAGCTAAACTGCCAACATACTGTTGTGATATGTGAGCGGTCTGAAAGCAGCACGGCATCCTTCCCACTGTCCATGCTCAGCCCGCGGATGTGAGTTCTTCCCCCGAGCCCGTAACGGCCCAAAGCTGCAGGCAGACGCAGGAAACCGTGTGAATCCACAATAGGATCCAGAGGATCGGTGTCATCGTGGTGGGAGTGGACATCGATGCCCGATGAGCTGTTATCATTAGTCAGCTGCGGGCTGTGTGTGCTGTCGTCAGTTATCTGAACACCGAGATGTTCCTGGTCTGGATCTGGACACTCCAGTGTGGTGGACTCAGAAGTGTTTGTTTCTCTACACAGGTGAAACTCTTCACTTTGGCTTGCTGTCTGTTGCTGTTTCGGGGTGGGGTCATCCTCTGAGTCAGCCGCTTCCTCTCTCTCTTTCCCCTCCTGCTTCTCCTTCTCAGGAGAGTCAAAGGTGATGACGGGGATCTTGATGTGACACTCTCCTGCATCCATCTGAGCCTTGTAGGACACACACACACACACACACTGTATTCTCCAATGTAACAACACCTCAGACATAAACCTGTCCACTATTCAGGTAACAATCATGAGCAGCAGTCATAGAGACATGAGCTTAAACGTCATGACAGGACATTAACGTTTGGATTCAGCAGTAGATTCCAATGAATTTTTTTACAACAGGAGCTTTATTCTGATAGATCTACATAAATATAGGATAAATAAAGCTTTGTTACATTTTGTGGAAATGTGTATAACATTTGAAAAAAAGATATCGAGAACATTTACATTTGATGACTCAGCCAAAAAATCGATGTAAACATGATGTATCTTTGATAAAGTGCTGGACCAGGCTGATACAGAACGCATAAGTGATACTGCTGGACTGTAAAAGATGATTTCATGTAGAACATTAAAACTACCTGTGCATTTTCCAGAAGACTCTGCTTGACACTCTCCTCCAGCTGAGCAGCAGTCTGCGGGTCACAGCTCATGGTGATGATGATCTTGACTGTGTCGCTGTCGTCCAGGTGAGCCGACGACGGCCCCGGGCCAGAGCTGTCGACCAGAACCACCTCAATCTCATCAGAACAGTACGTCTCCTCCACTGACTCAGCCTGAGAAACAAGTGGGAAGAGGTTAAACCAATGATGTACAAAATAACCACAATGCAATGACAGTTGAGTTGCTTTCTATTAACACACTCTTCAAATTTAGACCTCCCAAATGTAAAAACTAACTGCTGGCAGACTTACCTGTGCAGGGGAATCTGGGGTGTCGATGAAATCAATCTGGTGGTCCCGGGGAGTCCCCAGGGAGTTGTTGTTGGCGGTATCTGGGGTCTCTTTTTGCCCCTCGCTCTCCTCTTCGCTCTCATCTTCACTTCCCTTGGAGGGGGGCAGACCTTCATCAGCTGTTTCTCTGTCTGCACTGTCTTTATCCTCACAGTCTTTTATTCTGTCCGGCTCTTTCTCTGTTGTTGTTTCCTGCTCCGGTTGCTCTCTGTCAGTCATCGAGCTCGGAATGTCCACTCCGTCTTTCACAGGCACAGTTTCAATTATTTCCGCATCCATTTTCCCCGTCCCACTCGCAGATCTGGGCCTCTTTTCTACCCTTTCAGCTCGGGATGGGGTCCTCTGCTGGGCCTGCAGCAGTGGGGCGGCCTGGTCTGGATTGGGGCTGGAGAGGTCATCTGGAGAAGGGCTTGGGTGCAGGCCTCCCTCCACAGGCCTCTCGTCTGCAGCACTCTCACCCTGTCCTGGAATGAAATTAAATGCAAATCCAAATGTTTGATTTTAAGTGTAATATTAATAAAACTGCTCTAATCATAAAATCCCTGCCATGGAAATTCGTATTTGGCTGCAGTGACAATGCACAAAGCCCACACTACAGCAGTATTTGTCAGTGATAGATAAATATCTTCCCATTGCAATACAATGAAAAGCAGAAGGGGGGAAATCCTACTGCTATTAAAAACGGATACATTTTGTTACGTCGGATGCAATATACCAGTGTTTATATCCCTTTTTTCAGTAAGCTGACTTTGTTCTGTCCGTGCATTAAGTCGTACTTTTACTGGAACCAGTCAGCTGGTCTTGTTGGCTGGCTGCGAGTTCTGTGCTTGACTGAGCACATTTACAACAATGATGTGTTTGCATAAAAGGAAGTTGTCGATCTACATTGTCTAAGGAGCCATCGAGTGCATTAGGGAAGAGGAACAGAGTTGGCTACAACAGAATCACCAGGAAGTCATCGCTCAGGAAACTGATAAAAACTGCTTTGTGTACCTTGATGCCAGGCTGATGGCAATATTTATATCGGGAATGTCAGCAGCCAAACTGACTGAACAAATGTAATCTAACGTTTGAAATACAAATGCAAATGAGAAGAACTTGGTTCCCTCTTTCTGTTGACTCCGCTATTCTTTCCTATTCCTTCATCTCAGCAGAAACCATTAATACTCGCGCTTTGCAAGAAAACCACAGTGACAAGCTTCAACTGTGCAAATATCAAAAGACATACAGGGGAATGGTGTTGGTTAGGGGGACACACAGGTTATCGCTGCTATATGTTTTCCCTCTATTCAGTTGTTATCAACGTTCACATGTTTTTCTCTTATTGTTTGATTGGCTTTATATTTGCTAAATCAAGCAACAGCTGAATCAGAATTATCTGTATGAAGCAAGCTGCATAACAATATGTAAATGAACCCTCTGCAAACATTCAGCCAAAAACCACTGAACCGGTGGCACCAATGACACCAATTTTGAGTAAATAATAAGAAGGGAGTGAGTTTTAGAACCAGCAATAACTTGTTGGAAATATGCAGCAGTCAGATTTGTTTTAGCCAAAGGAAGCTGGCCTGAGCCTGGAAGCATCTGCATTTGTTTTAGGCTTCTCCACTCATTCGTTCAGATTTTTTTTCTTTAATGGTTACCCATCTGTATCTCAGTCGAACCCAGAGAAAGATCAGCTTCACCTTCCACAGTCTTCCTCTCCTCCTCTGACTTCAAACAGTCCTGCGTGAAGGAGAATTCAGGGACACTTGATTAACATAAGGACAGAATGTAGGTCAACACAGTGTTGTTCTGCACCGTACATCCATATCTCACGGTCACTCACCACCCCGATCAGTCCCGGGTCAGTTTCAGTCTGTTTCACCGTCACCTGGATCACCGGACTGGTACGTTTCAGAGCCAACATCGTCATGGCAACACTGTCTGGGACCGTGCTGCTCTTCCTATTAGACAAAAGATAAGAGACGGGGGGGGAGGAATTAAATGAGGCGATGGATAGAGATACATCAACATGTCTCTTTCAGAATAAATCATCTGACTTTCATTCCCAGCCTCTGATGTTTTAAACTAAAATCCACTCATTTTTAGGGATGAGGAAGCTGTAAAAAGTGTGTCTGGACTTGCTGTTTCATCTCTCCACAGCCACAGCAATGAAAAAGAAATACAGTCTTACAGGGAACAGGAAGTGATGGGTTTTCTTTTATTAGGCTACTGAAGATCGCTGACCTCCCCTCATTAGCTAGCTCAGTCATCGGAATGAAGTGGAAAAAGTCTACTCGATCACGAAACCAATCTGATCTCAAAGAACGGAGCGCCGTTCAGTTATACTTAGTGGCATTATTTTAAAAGGAGGTCTCAGGCCCAAATGTACAATTTCACATAAATAATTAAGTTGTATCATTAGTGATTTAGCCCTCTGGCCTAGAATTTGTAATGACTAACCTGACCGAGAGCAGCTTAAGAGACAAAGAGCTAAAAAAAATCCCCTTTGTTAAATGTTCATACGCTGTATATCTCTCTGAAGGACCTCCAATACAGCCATAAAGGTGAGACCACTTTGGGATTTTTTCAGCTACTTCAGATTGATCCCTATGGCTGTAGTATAAGTGTGTCTATGTGGGTTTACCTGATGCTGGCGGGCAGGCAGGAGTCCGACGCATTACTTTTCTTCTCTGGAGCCTTGCTGAGATCAGAGACGCTGCTGCGGACCACCGCCTCGCCCTCGTCGAACATCAGGTGCAGCCGATAGTTGGCCAGCTTGATGAGGATGAAGAAGACTGTGATGGAGGTGCAGTAGATGCTCAAAGCCATGGTGGTAGGGGGCAGGGCCTGTGGAGAGGAGAGGAGCTTTATCAAATTCAAAACAACATCTCCAGAGTCCTGACTCCACGAAAACAGTGTTTGATTCAATGCTTCACGCGGTGCTTTGTCTTCTCATCTTATTATAAGTAGGTGAAACTCTGCTGAAGGTAAAGCGTGTTTGCAGCCACACACATGTGTATCAAAGGCTCAGTGAACCACAAGATCCAATTTGATTTGTGACCAAATCCGGTGGAGGAATGGCCCACAAAGAACAGGAAGATTAAAGAGAAAGCATGTGCATCATGCTGATACATGAGTCGTACTGATCTGGAGAGATTCTTGCTGTGTTGGATATGGACACATATCGATGTCTGCCAACACGGATGCATAGTCCAGTGTCATTATATGCAATCGTTTATCTGGTGGACATCTCCACCAGAAAGCTTGTGGGTGTTTTGAAACAGACTGTTAAAACTGTCGGCAACAGCCTTTGGTGTCAAAGCTCTTAGTTGTCGGAGCTGTCACTCTCACATCAGAATATGTTGCTTTGCCTCACTAACTCACTGATTCATGAGTGGCTAATTTGGGGTTATCATTCTGAACCCACAGTACCTACAAATAAGCCCCGGTTTATTGCTCTGAGACGGCGGAGAGCAGCGGAGTGGGCAGCAATCGCATCACATAATCTGCAACATCTATTATCTAATCTAGATAAAACCGGTTACTGATAATCCTCTGCTCCATAGAAATGTTATCAAAGTTATTTTTTCACATACAAAAACTGCCAGTGATCTGCTGTCAGATCATTAATTGGTCACCCTTTCAGCTTGTTTGTTGTTGTCTGTTGTTGACATCATACTTCATCACAGCTCAGGTCAAGCTGTTTGACCTATCGCAGCCACTCTTTCCTTCATTCATGCCACCATATCCTGCTGTATGACTATGCCTGTGTCATTTTTGTTCTTACTCCAAACCTACTGATATCCACATATCCTACAGGGTAAACATCGGTAACATATCCCAGATGGAAGTTCCTCAGTCAGGTTATTATGACTGGGAGTATTGCAGCCTGTGTTGCAGCTATTTTCAAAGGCCATGACATGAAAATATCATTGAACCGCGGCTTCACGCCCCCTGTCTATCCCACTGCCACATCCAGGAGCAGCCATGCGTTCCGTCACTGCATGCAGGGGGAAATAAATACTGCGACAGTGTTGTTTTCTCTAGTATTTCCCTCAGTAGCAATCAGACAATGAGGGGTGTTAGTTTCTCACATGCCACCGCACGTTTATCCACGAAAGGATAAAAAGCGCGCATGAAAAAAATAAATAACGCTACCTATGGTACCGTGAGCCCCGCACACCCCCTTCACGGCCTTGGACGTCATGTTCCCTCATAAAAACTCACCAGATGGAGAGACAGGGGTAACATCAGGAGAAATATCCACAGATAGAGGTGGCAGGAGTTGTTGAATTTGTTCTGGTCCGGGTCGTGGTACCAGCCACCGGTCACAGATGCCCAGACTCCCTGACGCAGGGTCTGCACAACCTGGGAGCCCATCTCTCCTTCGCTCTCCTCCTCTCCGCTCAGGTTGGACGGACGGATGCTGCTGCTGCTGCTAGGCTACAATGAAATGATCTCCTCTAATGCATGCTACTGTCGCTACGCCTCCATGTTGGGGCGATGCAGCACGTCTCCTGAGCCTTCTCTTTCATGCCTTATTCTTCTGTCTTCCTCGGTGCTGTCCTCTCGTCTGCCTTTTCCCATCCCAATGTCGATTCGCCCATTGTTGCTGCCGCGGTCCTCATCTTGTCCTGTTCGTCTCTCTCCTTCTCCCTCTCCTCTATAGCTGCCTGCACAGATGCGCAGCTCTGACCGCCTCCCCTCTCTTTTCCCACTCCTCCTCCTCCTCTCCGCCTCCCTCCCTCTCCGTCCTTTCCTATTATATGATTCGCACCTTCAGTGTTTATCTGCACACACACGCAGCCACGGCCAGTCAAACGCACATTGTGCATGATATGTATGCGTTGATGACTATACGCAAGCCTATATGCACACGTATACAGGATTTATAGGCTTTGGATGCTTCGAGGAAATACATGTTCATGTAGGTTTCAATATGCATATATACAATCGAATTCATAAAGAGCAGACCCGATTATAAGAGGGCTTTTGCATTATTATTATTATGACTATTGTTATTATTATTATGATTATTATATGTGTTATTATTATAGTCCTATGTTTATGTTTACGGTGATATCTGTATGGATTTGTGTCTTTGTCTAGCAGCATGTGTGTCTTCTTGTGTAGGCCTCCACTGAGAGCCACTTGACACCGGAGTCAAATTTCTTGTGTGTCTAAATACTTGATCGAAATAGCAGCAGTATGCCAAGTAGTTGTGTTTTCACTTTAACATTACTTTTATGTTCACATGGCTGGTGTTTAGGGAGCGGTGTGTGTTGTGTGTGTGTCTTTGTATATGCTCTACTATTCCCATAATTTCCCTGAAGGCGCGCACTCCTCACACATTCCTATAGTAGCTCCTCCCTCCTCCTCCTCCTCCTCCCCCCTTACTGCTGCGACGGTCACGTGTCACCTAATCCACCAATCGGAGGGCCCCACAGCCAGCAGCGAGAGCAGCGGCAGCGTCCCGCAGGTCCTTCTCGCAGCTCACTGCTGGGTCCGACTTCGACTGGAGAGAGCGGCGATGGGGGTGTTGTTTTGATTAAAGTTGACCGACTTTGTAATAGTTTTTTTTACTCCCGCATTCTTACGTTGGAACTCCAGGATGTTTGACGTGCTTTCTGAGTGTTAAACCGTCGGCTTTTTCGTCTCGTCCACGAAGGAGAAACTCACTTGGGAATGACCGATCTCAAACTGGAAAAAAAGAAGCAACTTTTCTGCCTTACTAGTCAGTAGGCTGACCTATGCTAAGCTAACCCGCTAGCCAATGCAGTAGAACATTCCACGTTAAAAGTCCCACAGGCGTGAAAGTAAACCCAACGTCTCGGGATTTGGTGTCTAGATGAGCGTTACGCGCGTCTTCGTAAGAGAAACCTGTCCCTCGGAGTCTCACTTTACCCGGTCGGAGTGGACCGTGCAGGTGCATCTCTTTGCGGCACCTGCGGGAAACTTGGTTGGAGAGCTAACTTTAGCTTGCTCGCATTAGCATAAAGCAGAAGGACTATGTTGTGGACCAGTTTCTCTCTCGTGGCAGAGATTTTTTTGAGATATATATGAAGTGGTAGTTTAAAAACTGCGTGTTGCTATTTAACCGTGAACCCGTAGAGTGGTGACATTAGCTTTAAAAAAAGTATTTTTGGCTAACAGTAGCCAGCACACCTCGCTAGCGAGTAATTTACCCTCATCCACTTGTACCGGAGTGGCGACGTGGATAACGTTGCAGGTCGTGGACGCTCTCTCGCGCTCCCACGGGACTTTGGACACGGACGGTTTTGGTCCCTTCGCGTGGGGCTGCGCGCAGGGAATGCCCCTCTGTTGGCGTGACAGCATGAGGATTTCAAACAAGTTTTAAAGTTTTTCATTTTGTTCTAAAAAAGCTCTGCTGCACCCTATATGGTGCCGCTACGGACACCGAGAAATGGATGTCTCGCAGGCCGCTTTCCCAAACGGTGAAGGGCGGCCGTGCGTCTGGACAGACTCCCCCACAGCTCGGACAGACTCCCCCACAGCTCGGACAGACTCTCCCACAGCTCGGACAGACTCCCCCACAGCTCGGCCGTGTGCTCACTCTGCTCCGTTGTGCCCCACTCGGTCTCTGTGGACAGCCGCGTATGACTACGAGGCCAGTGGCGAGGATGAGCTCAGCCTCAGGCGAGGGGACGTGGTGGAGGTGCTGTCCAAAGACGCAACGATCTCCGGGGACGAGGGATGGTGGACGGGTAAAATCAACCACCGGGTCGGGATTTTCCCCTCGAACTATGTCACCTACCAGCCCGCTATTTACCGTCTCCCTGCCACGAGTGGGTCTGCGGGGGCACGAGAGCACGTCCCGACCCCCCCTTCGCAGATTCCCTTCAGTGAACTGGTGCTCGAGGAGATCATAGGCGTGGGTGGATTTGGCAAAGTGTATCGGGGCACATGGAAAGATCAAGAGGTAGCCGTGAAGGCTGCTCGGCAAGACCCGGACGAGGACATAACAGCCACCGCCGGCGGTGTTAAACAAGAAGCGAAACTTTTCTCCATGCTGCAGCACCCAAACATTATCAAACTGGAGGGAGTGTGTCTGGAGGAGCCCAACCTGTGCCTGGTCATGGAGTACGCCCGAGGCGGGACACTGAACCGGGCGTTGACCGGAAGGCGCATCCCTCCACACATCCTGGTCAACTGGGCCGTGCAGATTGCACGCGGGATGCTCTATCTGCACGAGGAGGCCGTGGTACCCATTATCCACCGTGACCTGAAGTCTAGCAACAGTAAGCAAAGATTGAAGTGTGTGTGTGTGTGTGTGTGTGTGTGTGTGTGTGTGTGTGTGTGTTTGAGACAGATACATTAAGCCAAATAACCCAACTTTAGGAGAAAGTCCTCGTGAGGGAACCATCCACCTGTTGCACATGCAGCCCATCCACCTTTAGTTATTTATAGTTAAGTGTTGGTAGCATTTCCGGTTTGCTTGAGTAACTTTGTAGCATTTTGGCAATTATTTTAAGACCTATCTGCTCCAGACATATACACATGTCGCACATATAGTAATTGTTTAATGTCATTAATGACATGGGGCATTGTAGGTTATTAGGAAAACATAGTTTTGTCATTACAGCCTAAATTGAGGTTGCTGAAAACTGAAAATTCACACATATTTCCACAACACCCCTGTTGCAATGCTGCCCTTTCCTCTGGGTGGATTTAAAGAGGTGTAAATGGTCTGTGGCTGTATGAAGTGGTGGGGGATACCATCAAGAGGATGTGAAATAAAGAGTTTGCTCAGCTGGACTGCCCCCCAACCCCACCCCACCCCTCTCCACTCACCCTCTTCATCCTTTAAAACACACACTTTCCCAGCCCCCTCTCTCCAATCCCATCTGAAATGTTGTTCAAATACAGTCAGTGATTTACCAAAGACATAACCAGACACACTCGGTCCACACTGTCAGGCCATGTTCCTGACCAACCAGAGCTAATGTCGGAGGTCACGGGGTAAAAAAAGAAGGAAACTATTCACGTCAGGGTTTTATGTGGTGAAGGAATGTTTGTTTATTCATCAGGGAATGTAGTAGTGAACTGTAGAGGTTTCACAATGGCTGCAGGTGTTGTAAAATAGACGAGTATTCAGCCTCAGCAGGTCTGACTCTTGAGTAGGGTCCTGTAGTTAGAAGCTGGTGCTGTGCTCGTTCCTTCATGGACGGGTAATTGACAACCAGCCAGCTCACTTTAGTTTCCCAGGACTGAATAATGAATGGACAGGACTCAATGAGAGGAAGAGTCTGAGGCTACCCACTTCAACTCAGGTGTGTTTATGTGTGTAACACGACTCCAAACACTATTTCTTCCTTTGTGATCAGACACTGATCATCCTCGGGGCCATGTGGGGTGAAACTTTGGTGTGATGCCTGCATATCTCATTTTGACACATTTTGAAAGCATCTAACCCTCCTAACTAATTTTACTGTTCACTTGCAGTATATTCACAATAAATAGTAAAAGTAAATGGTCGATAAATCTCCTTCCAGACCCAATACAGTGAGTACACATACCACTAAAATGCATTCGCTCTCTTAGATTAAACTCTCATTCTGAATGTGGACAATCAGCCATTGTGTCTGGAGATGTTAATGTGCATACGGTGCCCCCGGACAGTGTAGACGAGCCCGACCTTATTTTAGTTGAAAGATGTGTGTTAATTGTAAGGCAGATGGAGAGAGAGGATTTAACTGCCATCTCGACTATTTAAGCTAATCGGATGTTTGGTGAACATACACAAACAAACTCCCCCGAACAGACACAGAGCTGCGAACACAAGTCAGTGTGTTTGTCCTGCCACTCCACTGTGACATATATAGAGATAAGCTTTAAGTAAAGAGGCAACATTTTAAATTAAGCTTATGAGAGACCATTCTCTCTATATGTGTGTGCTGATTGCATAGTTGGAGCATTTTACCTGAATGACTAGTTGAACGTCAGTTTTTCTGGATTCATTCTTGATTTCCACTGAAACCAGAGCCCACTGCTACGCTGTTAACCCCAAAATGAGACCAAGAAAGGAACTCTACCAGCGCTGTTACTAGTAAGCAGGTACAGTTGCTCGTCCCGGGGTCAGAAGTCTGAACATCTGTGTTCAATATACTGTCTTATCTAAATAAAGAGAGAATGGAGGAAGCTGTACGTGTTCGCTTTGAGACAGTGCAGTGAGTTCACAAAATACTCTCCTGCACATAAACACACACGGCACCCTGTGTGTGTTTATGTGCAGGAGAGGTGGGTTGTTTTCACAGCAAAAACCCAGAGAATATGGCAGCTAAAGAGAACTTGTTGCATCTGCTGGGGAGGGTTGTTTGTGTTGGCGTTGGGTGTGCGTCGGCTATACGAGGATAATAGGAGTGAGAATTATCCACGCGGGCGGGTAAAAATACGTGTTACAATCTGTCACGTATTTAATAGTTAATTAGCTGAATGTCTGTTGGTGTGGCTCGAGCTAGTTCACTCCTAAACCAGGGCACAGACAGGTACACAACTAGACTTTTCCACCTTTCACTCCACTACTCGGACCTCCATTTACCACCGTGTACACATGCTGCACACAGACAAACATGCAGCTATTTGATCAATGATTAGCCTGTAAAGTAATATGTTGGAAGTCAGCAAGATTTGTCCAATCTCCTTTTGTGTTTTTCAACCTAATCTGTAAAATCCCGGCCTGCAGGGAGGAATGTTGCTAATGAGGGATAAAAGCTTAACATACGTTTGCACAATGGACTGGTCAAGCAGCGGTTGCTAGGCTACTGTGGCCAGAAGAATGGCTAGGACTCGGAGGGTCTCAAAGCCCTCGTTTTGTTTTGTTCACTTCATATTTAATCTCCCAGAGAGCAGCGGTACTCTTTTATTGCCACAAACTGAGGGGGTTTCCCTTCTTGCTTCGTTATTTTTCTCCTTACTTACCTTCTCTCTCTTGTTTCTTTCTCTCTCTGTCTGTCTCTCTTTCTGCTCCGTCTCTCTTTCTCTCTCTGTCTGTCTCTCTGTCTCTGTCTCTCTGTCTCTCTCTCTCTCTCTAAGTATTGTCTGTATAGCTGCAGCCTTCCATTATCATCTATAAACTACTGTTTACTAATACTGTTGTATTGTTGTGTTCATTAAAATAAGTGTGGGCAATATGACTAGTTCTGAAATAACTAGCCTAGCATTGTAATTCATGTGGCTCCATGTCAGGCAGACGTCACTGTGCATGCTCAGAGTTGTGATTGCACAATTTAAAGCTCAGAAAAATACACTACACTTGCAATATTCTTCCATTGTACTGAAGAAATATGCCCTTAAATACCACATGTCAGCAGAGTCCTATGGTGTGTGTGTGTGTATACATACGTTATGAGGTTAGTAGGAGACATTTATTGTTCATCTAGTCTTGATCCTTCCTTTCCCATCTCAGAATTTTGAGTCAAACTCTCCCTAAAGCTAGGAGTGGAAGCTTTCATAGAGCAAAAAAAAATCCCACTGAAACCTGGCCCTGAGCCAGCATGCATAGTCCACGTTAACTTTTGAGTTTCGCATCTCGATGCGAGCGGTAGTATGCCAGGAATGTGAGCTTGAACGCAACTGAAACTGATTGAGCTCAGTTTGGAGCGTGTGCAACAGCATTCTCCCATCAATCTGAAGCTATTGTTAGACTTCATCACCGCGCTGCCTCTGTGTTCCCCTCCCTCCTGCTCCTCCTCTTTGTCTTTATTCACTCACACATCAGTCTGTAGATCTGTAGTCCAAAAGTCCTAGAATCACAAAAAGGATTTCCTTTTATGTCAGAACACTGAAGTAAATACAGGATACTATGACCTATTTGTTGCAGCAACCAGGGAAAGTTGTTCGGCCTCTGTAGATGACAACTGCACCCGTTTCCATCTCTGTGTGTGTAGTACACTGCACAAAGTTAAGGTTTAAGTCCAAATATATATAGGAGGGTTGTTGGGATGAATCAGTCTTCTTAACCCGTCGCATTAGTTGTCAAATCGCTTTTAAGCAACAGTTGTAATTTGAATTGGCTGATAAAAATGACCCAGACTGGAATGAATGATATTTTGGTTGGTGTGGTGGTTTCATTGTTTTCACACAGCCATGATTTTGCTCCTTTTTTGAAATTAAAAAATATGCATTGCAAAGATAGAAATTAGGGATGCAACTATCACACTATCAGTCCTCAAACCCAATTCAGAGACACGGACTACCAGTTCAATACCAGTGCTATCTTATTTCCATGCATCTTCCATGTCTTCCCGCTGCTGCACCGTTGGGTATGAAAACACTCGACATAACCGTTGATCTATAAATTTGTTTTAACAATCTTACTTCTGTGGGAACAGCATTTGCAAAAGAGACCTGATTTTCGGGTCATAACAAGCTCACCACGGGAGAAGTTACACTTGAATTTCATTCTCATTTTTGTAATTCTTCTGTCAGAAGTAGAATCTAAGAGGAGAAGTCGCTAAAGCTCGACGAGGTGTTGCAGGGCAGCTTTTCTCAGGCTTCCCACAATTACCCCCGGTGACACAGACAGTTACTGCCTGTCTTCTCTCTGACGGGAGAATGGGCAGAGGGGAGAGAGGAGGAGTGGAGATGCTTTCACTGTGTTTTTTATGACCTCTCCCTGACTGCACCTATTGTTGGGAGGGCAGGGTGAAAAGGAAAAGGGCCCACAGCTGAGCAGAGCTGCTTTTCCCCCGAATCAACCAATCCCCTTCATAGCTCCTTAGCACATTGATAGACGCTAACACAGCAGAAGATACTGGCTGGTACACTAACATGCGTCATGTTTTAACCAGCCTAGTTATGGGTTAATTCCAGCCTAAACACGCAAACCAGGAGAGGAAGAGGACAGACAAAGAGCAAGTGGCCCCGGAGAGACGTGACCATGATAGATGGCTTTAGCCAGCCATTAGCCCTGATCCTTTTCCCATCAACCAGAATGCCTGGGGGCACTCTCATTTCAGCCGGTAGAGACGGACCAGTCGGGGAATGTTTCGCTGCCTTGTTTCTGCTTACTACAGGAAGCCCTCTGAAGTCTGTTGGCACAGTTACGAAAATACTGCCACTGCAAGTTAGGAGGCTGCACTCACAATTTCTACAGCAACCGTGAAGCCTCAGGATTCTGCTTAGATGATGTTTAATTTGAAACCCCTATAGTGGTGGATGAGTAAACTATTTCAAAGTTTGTTTTTACGAGTTGTATCATATTGGAGAACAGTTTTAGACGAGACAAGACAGACAAAGACATTAAGAAACGTAACTGGCTTCGTGGTTGTTTGCAAATTCATTGCTCAACACTAATTGCTCTTCTTGGATGTGCATATAGATGTTTGATATATGTGGAATACTTTAGGTATGGATTTAGCTACTTTTTCTTTAATACAGGGAAAGCACTTAACACACAAATTAACCCAATCTAAGACTATTTAATGTGGATACTGCAAATGTGCCGAGTATTCCAAAACGTTCTAAAAATGGCTTTTAGTTTTAAATTTTGTGAAATTTCAACTGCTGCAGAGTGTCAGGGAGTTAAACTTGAGATATTTGAGTTTGTTGAAGACAGAAGAAAGGGTCACGTTTGCCCAAAAAAAGTGTCTTTCTTTTGTTTTGTACCTTGAGGGGTAAAAGGCAATGGGAAGATGCGTGGGAGCTGCTTTGAAGGCAGCAGCTCTGCTTCTGATCTGCCCACTGCTCCACCCTGAAGGATGGGTCTGCCTCCAGATCTCCTGTTGGAAAAGGGAACCAAATGGGGGGGGTTGGACTGAGGGTGGGGTCTGCCTTCGGGGCATATACATCTCCGATTGCGTTACACTTCAAAACAGTTTCCTGTCAAAAGAGTAAGACAATATAGAATGAGGGAAAAGAACACACTGAGATAGAACGTCTCTCCGACGTGACGGGTTAATAGGACGGTGATTGCAAAGTATCTCAAGACATTTTTGCAATTCACAATAAAAAATAGATTTTAAATCAGACTGAAAGTAAACGGGAATTAGAACCTCTAATTCCTTCACACCAAACCGGTTTCACACATCACCTGTAGTTTATGCAACTGGCAAATCTAATGACAACAATCTAACAGTGATGATGACATAATAGACTACACAGCAACATGTATTAATATGAACAATAGTTTACTGTAAGCAGAGTCTTTATACCTAACATAAGCATTGGCCCTCTTCTAAGTATTGGAATCCTTTTATTCCATTTCTTCTGAATTTAGTGGTTAGATTACTTTGCCCACATGTCTCTAGTATACCAGCACATTGAAAGGATGTCAATGCATTTGCCATAACCTCTGGCTATTTTATATATATAGACGTAATTCAAAACATGAGATGCACAAACAATAATTAGCTTATCAATACCCCTCCTCCAATTGTTCAACATGTCCTCCAAACAATACCCAAGACTGACTAGCCACAGCCTGATTTTGTGCAACAGCACAACGGTGAAGGCTTTAAAATGTGCTAACTTTAGGGTGGGGTTCGGCCTCGGGCTTGACTTTTAGGATTACCCGAAATAGAAGTCAACCAGAACATTTTGTTCTGCTTTTTGAATGCAAATCCATGTATTTGTTACAAGGCTAGTTGGTCTATTTGAGACCGTTTGAGTATTCAAATCACAGGTAGACATAGTTGAATTGTTTTGATACAGAAGTAAAATGTAGAAATCGTCTGAAACCAGTGACACGTTTAAAGAATAACCTGCTACTAATATTCTAGCTTAAACAGCGAAAGTTAATAATGGATGTCAGTGTTGTCTCGGGATGTTTCTACAATGAAACACTAAGTAGCTCGAACGAAGGCTTTAGTCTTAAGACCTTGGGCTTTTTATAATCAATGATTATTGAGAAAATAAATGGCAGGTTAACCAATATTGTAAGTAATTCTTAGTTGCAGCTTCAGTTGCCTATTTTGTCTGCCGACTGAGGTTTAAAGGTGTTTTTGTAGCAGCATGGAGTCATGTAGACGGGAGTTGGGTCTTTTAGCAGACATTTCTAGAGGGCTGACACTGAAGTATCACGGCGCTACAAAGAAAGTATTTGGCATGATATTCTATCAGCCAATCAATGCAGCAGGGGCTATCCCAAAACCACTGTTCTTCTGGGTTGTGTAACTAACCCATCGTAAGTCATTATAAACCTACAGAGCCTGCTGGGAGGAATCTATGGAATCACTGAGAGAGGGAGCGTGACAACAGGAAGTAGGAGTATATCATTGGTCTAGTGAAACCTGTTTGTAATGGAATTCCTATTGTTGCAGCCCGGGTAGAGGATCCCCTCCGTGCCTACGGCCAGTAATGGCACCAATACCCCTGTTATCAGTGGAGACCCACAGGAGTCACACTGCAGTCTGTGTTCATTGAGATGATGGGTCACGTGAAATAGTTGCTTTTCTGTTGTAGTGGAATGCAGTTGAGACAATATACAGTATAGTGAGGCAGCACAATGTATTAGCTGTGTGAAATAGTAGACTTGTGTTGTGTTGCATCCGGGGCTGCAAGTAAATCATTCATATTTGTTAATTGGCAATCGATTGTTTGGTCTATAAACTGCCATAGGATAACGAAAGCTTCCGAAATCTAAGTTAACATCGTCAAATTGCTTGTTTTGTCTGACAATCATAAGACACCGAAGTATGTTTAGTTTTGCATCACATAAAACAAAGACAAACGACAAATCCTCATCGTTTAGAAGCTGGAAAAACAACGTGCAATGCCACCTGCTCCAGAGAAGTAGGGTGCGTTCACCTCTACTACTGGGCTCATTAAAAGAAAATGAGCAAAATTGGACCAAACTGGTTGCGTTACGTTAGCCATCTTTGTGTATGGTCCTTGTACGCTTTGACAGTTTTGATAGTTGAGCTCAGTCCAACACGTGTAACGGCAGAAACAGAAAGTTTGCTTTCGGGGGCCGTCTGCCGGGGTCAGACCCTTTGTGCTCGGGTTTGCGTTGGCTGAAGTTAACCGCTAACTCGCCGCACGCTCTACTGCAGGCGAAGCAGCAAGTATGAGGCAAGAGTGCAAGTTGTGTTCTCGTTTGTCCTACTTTTGGATTTAATCCAATAAGCAATCAAAACATACACGGATCATGGATGTATTATGTATTATTCTCTGGACTGAGGGCAGAGCAGCGCTGCCGTTACTCACTTTCGCCTCTCGAAGAACTAGTATGATTAGAGAGTACGGGCCGGATCCTGCTGGTCGGCGGTACACGTCTCTGTAGCACAAAACATTGACCTACTTGGCATAACGTCAAAACCGTTACATTCTTTTGATAACGTTAGTTTTCTGTCAATAAACCAACAAATTAATCAACAAATCTTTTCAGCTCTGGTTGCTTCTTAAACACATTTCATAAACCTTATTATGCAAACAATTATGATTAAATTAACTTTAGTCTCGATTAGAATGCGTGTATGAACATCTTCACTTGAAAGTTAGGATGTGTAGTTAAAGTCTTATTTATGAATCACTTCTACACAGTAAGTATATAAGTATTTGATATCAGTATAACACTGAAAAAGTGCAGAATTTATGGCCAGTTATGGGAGTGGGCATAGCTCTACATAAGAAAGTAATTTGTTTTAATTTGTTTTAGTTTTTCCACACACACAGATTTTCAGTAGAGTCTGAGTTTTATGAAGATCTGTTCTTAAAGTCAGTAGATCACTATGCGTATTGTAGGTAAACCGTACCATCTCAGATGGTTAAAAGCACGTAAATGTAATATAGCTTCGTGGGTGTGGGTGTGTGTGTGTGTGCACGTAAAGTTTTGGCAGATTTTAGTTTGGCACTGTTGGATTGAGGAAGTCCAAGGTCAGTGAGATAAACAGCCAACGCTGTGCAGCTACTCCGTTCAAGTGAGGAAGTTGTTGACAGCTGTGAACAAGTAGCCTTCAAACTGAGCAGTCTTTTTGATACAGTAGGTGTTAGCTTCCCATGGCAATATTAGCAGAGAGTTTATGTGTCAGCAGTACACTCCGGTGTTTTGTTTATCCTAACACCTAAGTGCCTCTGTCGAACCACTTTAAGGGACATTTACATTACATTACAGTCATTTAGCAGACGCTTTTATCCAAAGCGACTTACAATAAGTGTATTCAACATCGGTTTTCGAGAGAACTAGTCACCAGAAGTAATAAGTGCATCTCCTTTCCTCAAACAAGCATCTAAGAGCATAAGCCAGAGCCAACGTACAGTGCAGAAACAAACGAATGCAATAAGTGCCACAAACTAACATAAAAACAATAAGTGCAATAAGCTAGTATGAATACAATAGATGCTAAGGAAGTGCTAAGCGGAAGGCTCAGGGTAGGCCTTCTTGAAGAGGTGAGTTTTCAGCCTGCGCCGAAAGATGGGCAGCGACTCTGACGTCCTGACGTCAGTGGGGAGTTCATTCCACCACTGTGGGGCCAGGACAGAAAACAGCCGCGACCGGGTCGATCGGCCGCAGGGACCTCTGAGCGACGGGGCAACCAGTCGCCCCGAGGCAGCAGAGCGAAGTGGTCGGGCCGGGGTGTAGGGCTTGACCATGGCCTGGAGATAGGAAGGAGCTGTTCCTTTCACTGCCCTGTAGGCTAGCACCAGAGTCTTAAACTGGATGCGGGCTCTTAGAGGTAGCCAGTGTAGAGAACGGAGAAGGCAAGTTGTGTGGGAGAACTTGGGGCGATTGAACACCAGGCGAGCTGCAGCATTCTGTACAAGCTCCAGAGGTCTGGTGGCCGACGCCGGGGCTCCGGCAAGTAGTGAGTTGCAGTAGTCCAGGCGGGAGATGACAAGAGCCTGGATTAGCACCTGTGCCGTCTCATCAGTGAGGAAGGGGCGAATCCTCCTGATGTTGTAGAGCAGGAATCTGCAGGAGCGTGTAACCGATGCAATGTTTGCTGAGAACGACAGTCGGTCATCCAGGGTCACACCCAGGTTTCTCGCAGTCTCGCATTTAGACTCTCAAGTTTAAGTTTCTGTAGAAGCAGCTGATGGGACAAGTTAACTCTGACTTGTGTTCGGACTGCATGTAAATAATGAAATGGGACAGTTTGTAATGTGAGGAGATCTTGGCAGAGGCAAAACAAACACATTTTGAAAATAATACCAAGAGGATCAAAGAGTGTTGGCTTTGGCTGCTTGTTCTTGTCAGGGAGATAACAGGAATATTAGTCGGCACATAGCGAGTAGGTAAAAGCTTAAACGTCTTGTTGACTCCTGCGTGTATTCGTGTTAACTCCTGTTTGCTCTGCTGAACTGAAAATGACTTACTTACGTGTGTTTGATGCTATTTTTGTGCGTTTCACTCTAATTCTCTCGGTTACATTTCTATAGTTTTCACTCGGATGTGTCCGTTTAGCTTCAGCTGAAACAATCGATCAGTCGATGAACAGAAAATGGATCTGGAACTAATTTAATAATCGATT
The DNA here is from genome assembly GCF_050575085.1 of Anarhichas minor. NCBI lineage: Eukaryota > Metazoa > Chordata > Actinopteri > Perciformes > Anarhichadidae > Anarhichas > Anarhichas minor. The sequence goes on from NW_027466500.1 coordinate 2,944,768, forward strand.
GTCTGTCATTTCTTTCTTTTTTTTTTAAGGAAAGATAAACATTCCTTAGTTTTATCTTCACTATTTGGAGAATTTGCTGTTTATTGTTATAATTCATTTTAAGTATTTTAAGTTTTGGACTGTTGGTCGTATAAAACAAGACATTTGAAGACGTCACCTTGGGACATTTTTCACTATTTTTTTCCATTATTTTTACAATTAATCGATTAATCAGAATAACAATTATCAGCAGAAACTCCAATAATCAATATTAAAAATGATTGTTAATTGCATCCCTACATTTTACCAATATGTCTTACACATTTTAGTATATTTCTAAGTTATAGGCATTATACTCTGATTTATTTTCTTTTTGTGCAAAGAAAATACAGAAAATTCTTTATTTTCTTGCATTGAATTGAGTAACAAACTTAATTTTAGTTGTATGATGACTAACTGGAATTGGAGTAACGTGTATCTCACTGAGTTGAAACTGGTTCAAAGTTAAAAGCATCTGTGTGTATAAGAACATTTGGGGGTAAATAACACAAATGGGTGAATAAACTTGACTTCACACGTCGGTGGGTTGTGGCTTCGCTGTGGCTCTCGGGCCGGGTGTCGTGTTACAGGCAGGTTTGGAGGGCTCTGTCTGTCTTTCATGTGTTAAACAGTTTTAGGACCTGAGGACAGGTGCTTTGTGGCGCTGTCAGCCTTCTGTTCCTACAGTAATAAATTACCTGCATACCTCCGTTGGCCCTGTTGAATATCGACTATCATCTCCTCACCTGCACGGCCGTATTTCTCTCTCGCTGTCCCCCGCCCCCGCTCTTTGTATCTCCCTTTCTCTTTCACTCGTCGTCTTTCTCTCCCCCCCCCCCCCCTTCACATCTGTCACTTTCATCCCAACCCTGTCTTTCCCCTTTTCTCTCAATCACTCCGCGCTTGTTATGCCCTCTCCCGCTCCCAGTCTCTTCTATGGCCGCTCTCTAATGTATCTCTCTCTCTCTCTCTCTTCTCAGTTTTATTACTTGAAACGATTGAGAATGACGACATCGGGAAGAAGACCTTGAAGATCACAGATTTCGGCCTGGCCAGGGAGTGGCACAACACCACAAAAATGTCAGCTGCAGGCACCTATTCCTGGATGGCCCCCGAGGTGATCAAGTCGTCTCTCTTCTCCAAAGGCAGCGACGTCTGGAGGTATGACAAATCACACACCAGACCCCGACCCAATGACGAAATATGATCTGCTACTTACGCATTCGTCTAACATTATTACTCTCTCCTGTACTTTCCTTTTACTCTCTTTAAACTCTCTTTGTATGTGCGTCAAACACCAGCTATGGAGTCTTGCTGTGGGAGCTGTTAACAGGGGAGGTGCCGTATCGTGGGATAGACGGCCTGGCTGTTGCTTACGGCGTGGCAGTCAACAAGTTAACTCTACCGATCCCCTCGACGTGCCCCGAACCCTTCGCCAAGCTCATGGAAGGTAAGTGTGCAACATAATAATAATGCTGCAGGATGTAGGAAAGCATTTCAAGAATAGCAAGTCATTTCTTTTTTAAATGAATTAGATTATTGAAATGCTTTTAAATGAATTAGATTATTAAAATGCTGAATAAAATGAGACGACCGTTAAACCTACCTGTTCTATAGCTAGTGGTTATGTACCTTTTGTGTTTTAGTTACACTATGTGTGGTAGTGGACGTATCTCTAATCTTTAAATCTCAACGTGTGTGTCCAGAGTGCTGGGACCAGGACCCCCACGTGCGTCCCTCCTTCTCCTGCATCCTGGAGCAGCTGTCGGCCATCGAGGAGGCGGTGATGGCCACCATGCCCCAGGACTCTTTCCACAGCATGCAGGACGACTGGCGCGTGGAGATCCAGGAGATGTTTGATGAGCTCAGGACCAAAGAGAAGGTAGAGCAGAGCGATGAAACACGAGCATCAATATGTGGAGCCACTGACATTACACCGTACTCTCAACACGAGGTCAGAGTGGGAACTTAGAAACCTGACATAACAGTTTATGTAGCCGACCTTCTGTCCTTCTTGTACTGTTCTCTACGTTTGTTATTTTCCAGCGATGATGCGTGTTGACTAATCTACTATTGAGATTAATCGAACTATGCAGAATCGCTTGGGGAAGCTTTTTATGGACTTAATTGGTTACTTTCAGTGGAAAAGCTAAAGCGTTAGACAAAAAGTGTCATTAATGCCGAGGTGCTTTAGCGTACTTCCCCTTGTTAAAACCTTAATCTGCTTCCTGTTTAAGTCTCCCATTGCTGGCTTAAAGAGGGGGGTTAATTAGTGTTTGTAGAAACAGCCGGATCAGCACAAAGAGCCGAGTCAACGACTGGTGAACTGAATGACACGGATACTAGAAAGTTTTAAGAGACTTAATCTGTGCCTTTTATTTGATAATTATATCTTTTATTGTATTTTATATTAATGTATTATAACTGTTGTGTTAAACCCCATTTTAACACGTACCCAATTAATCACTTAAACACTCAACTGAACCTGCACCAACTCATCATCACATAAAAGCTCGATAAAGTTTGTTTGGTGTGTAAAGCTTTCATAAATCACGAGAAGAAAGAAATACAAATCTTTGAGCATCGTCTCACATTTTCCCATCGCAAATTTCACAAGATTTCCTGTAAGCGTCCCGCAGTAATCTGTGTCTAGGTGGGTGGCTGAAGTGGCTTGACTGTAAAGCTGCTTTATGTAAGTCATCCAGTAAGGATTATTATTACTCAGCTGAGAGCAATTAAAGAGAAAACGGGGACCGGTTAGCTTTGTAATGCAGCCTGAAACAGCAGGCAGTAATCTCCTGATACCAACTTGTTATAGAAGGAGTTATTTAACACTCCTGCCTCCTTATTGTTGTCTATCTGCAAGAGCTTTTCCCTTGTTTTATGGGAACTATGAGATGTATTCCTGTTTGTCTTGCAATGCATTCTCTTCTGTCTTACGGGAGAATTGTGTCTAAAAAAACAAACAAACAGTCTTCACTCGAGCCTTGACGGTGTGTCAGTGTTCCCAGGACCTTGTGGCAACAACTAAAGTCTGTCTGCCAGTTTAAGTATATATGTATCTCGACACCTGGTTCCTCCAGGAGCTACGTTCCAGAGAGGAGGAGCTGACTCGGGCCACCGTCCAGCAGAAGTCTCAGGAGGAGCTTCTGAAGCGTCGGGAGCAGCAGCTGGCAGAGCGGGAGATCAACGTGCTGGAGAGAGAGCTCAACATCCTCATCTTCCAGCTCAACAAAGACAAGCCCAACGTGAAGAAGAGGAAGGGCAAATTCAAGCGTTCCCGCCTCAAACTGAAGGATGGAAACCGCATCAGCCTGCCCTCAGGTGAGCGAACACACTGAACAGCTGTCTTGGTTTCATGTTTAAACTGGTGGTCTTCTAGTGTGAGCGGTGAAAAGAGCTGAATTGTTACTGAGACCTAACTTTGGGTTAATGAGATGTTCACTGACAAAACATGTCTAGTGAGTAGGGGTGTCATAATTCTCCGAATCCACATTTCACCTTTTACTTTGAGGATAGGGCTCCACTGGTTGCTCCAGTCTCGAAATCTTCTGCAGCCTTCAAACTGTAGTGATTTCAGGGTTCTGTTGTTCCTCTGTCATCTCCGGCTCCGGCCATGGTGTCTCAAAAAGTGCCGCTTTTTTTTACCTGTAGGCTGCGTTGTGTTGTCTTTGAAGTGCTTTTCTTTTCTCTCGCACGCAAGAGGGCGGGGAGGAAGAGAAGATAATACTGGGAGAGTCACAGAATCCTGCTTTTGACTTTTACGGACGCAATTGAAAGCTCATTGTGACCGTTTTTGATTTAGAATCAATATCGTGACCCCGCCTGCTATTCTGAGATTGTAATGACCGTATCTGCGTGTTGCATTTTGCAGACTTCCAGCATAAGATCACCGTGCAGGCGTCGCCTTCCATGGACAAGAGGCGAAGCCTTCACAGCACCAGCTCCTCTCCTCCCAGCAGCCCCACACTCATCCCCCGGCTACGAGCCATCCAGCGTAAGTTCTGTCTGTTGGTTTTTTCAGGTTTTCCTTCGTGTGTCTCCTCCACCTCTGGGAACGGGAACATGGGAACAGTGTCACAATGACCAGAGCCGCGTGAACGAAAGCTCCAGAGCCACAAGCAGTCAGCCAGTTGTTTGAACAGTTTGATGATGTCGTTAGTCACGCACTGACGCCCTCGCAATAACGGGAACAAATTCCTCTCAAGCATTTCCAGTAGACGCTGATATTCAGACATAGAGCGCAGATTGTTGCTCAGAATCTCTGGATTGCAATTTATTAAAACAAAAATGTTATCATGCGTGTCATTAAAAACTTCATATTACAGCATGCCAAAAAGTCATAAAAACAAAAGTCACGATATAGTTGTGTTGTTGTCCTCGTTTTGTATTTATTGTATTGTTTTTATGCTGACATTGACCTTTGTGTACGCTAGGAGCAAGTGAACATAACATGTGTGGTAAAGCTCATGGTGGGAGGTAACGTGTACGTTTCCCTCCTCAGTGATGTCCCACATGCAGAGGGACAGTTTGTATGTTTACCAACAGGATGTTGATCTGACCAGCGAGCTCACAGCCTCGAGTGGGCTCACGAAGAAAGGCAAGCTATCGGCTTGTGATGTTTGGCTAATGAAAGGGTTTGATGCCTAACAGCTTCCATCAATGGGGATTATATCTGCTGATTGACGAGGTTTTCCTGATTTTTAACAAGACTTTGGGGGTTTGCTGGTTGTTTCACAGGTACTCTTGATAACTATTATGAGGTTTATGCCATAGACTTGGGCCAGTCATCTTATATTATCTGGTTTGAATTAAGTAATAAAGTAGTAAACAAAAAAGTGGTAGTGCTGTTAATTTGCACTTTTTACTAGTTTTGCCCTCGTCTGTTGCCCTCACAACTTCACAGCGACTAACCTACAGCTATAAGAAGCTTTTATAACAACTTTTGGTCTTTTGATTTCACTTTCAGAAATGAATTTACATTGGTGATATTTTCTAGTACGAAAAAGTTTGTCACTTTGAATCTTCCTGAATCAAATGCCGTTATTAAAATAGTTAAAGGTTTATATCAAGCCAGTGTATAATGGCCTTGAAATAAACTTTTAAGAGAGAACACCCATGAGTTATTCTTTGATATTTAAACTTTTTAAGTAGTCTACTATTTGGAGACGGAGACGACAAAGAACATTTTTAGACAAAGATAATTACCGGGGTTCTACAGATGGCATAATATCTGTTTTAATAATCTTACTAACATGTCTACACCAGATTCTCTGTCAGGGTTGTGGTTTCGCTTACAAACACCCTCTTGCAGTTGTTTTGGGTCTTTGGTAACACTTGTTGGTCGCTGTGTTAACAGTTACCCAAGATGAGAGCAACCGCACATGGGGCCGTAGCACCCTCTTCAGGCCAGAAGAGTTTGAAGACGTGAAAAAGGGAATCAAGAAGAAAGGAAGAACCTGGGGTCCCAGTTCAGTACAGAGCAAAGAAAGACCTGCTGCTGCTGAGAGGTAGATTGTGTACACACACACACACACACACACAAACACAAGCTAGTATTTTCTCCAATCATGATCTCAGGGTGGAGACCATTTGGTTCCTGTTCCTAAACAACTTAACCACATCCTCATATCTTAATGTTATCCTCGTCTCCCCTCTATGTTTTATACAGTAATATACAACATAAGGTATCACACACTTTCTACTACAAATGGCGATAACTTGTACTTCATGTTTTCAGAGTGCGTCCCCTGTCAGACGGCAGTAACCCCTGGTCCACCAGCCTGGTCAAATCCCAAAAGTCTGTCCCCCTCTCTGCCCTGTTTGCTGAACAAAGTGAGCCGAATTGTTTTCTGAAGTGACTAATAAATGTTGTTTTAAAGTCTTTTGAGTGCTTGTTTACTTGTCAGATTTGAAATTAGGTTTAATATCCCTTATTTTCCTTTTACGTCTATCAGACAAACACAATTAAGTATGTTTTTGTCAAGTGGCAGGTACTCTTAATAATCTGGTGATGCTTGTACGAGGAAGGGGAAAGCTGGTTTGGTTCATTTATTGATAATGTCTGATTCCCACTTCTGTGTTTTCAGCGGGGGCCGGTAAAGACGAGGCGTTCTCCCAGGAATGTCCCGACAGCAGCTCCAAGCCAAAGCAGCTCAAGTTCCCCAACCAGGTGTACATCGATCTACCTCTGTGGAGGGACGAGCAGCAGCCTCAGAGCCCCGCTGGGCATTGTGGGTCGGGAGATTCTGGGGTTGGGGCAGCAGGTCAGGGTGGCCCAGCAGAGACCCCAGAAGACACCACCACATCCACCTCGTCCACCTCCACCACCCCACAGGGCACCCCCACCAACAGCCTGAAGCGGACGTCGGCTCGCCGCAAGACCGACTCCGTGCTGTACGGCTGCGGCTCGTTGCTGGCTTCCGTTGTGCTCGGTTATGACATTAGGGAGGCTCTCAAAAACTCGGCTCCTGGGGAGGATTGCGAGCCCCAGCGCGAGGAGAAGGAAAAGAAGAAGAAGGAGGGCCTGTTTCAGCGAGCGACACGCTTCCGCCGCAGCACCTCGCCACCGGGTGGTCGCTCCCGCAAAGACGAGGCCTCATCAAACCACACCGCCACCCAACCTGTCAATCTCATCTCCATGTCGGCCATTATGGAGTGCAACTCCACCAAGTGTCTCTCGCAGTCTGAGGCGGACGCGTCACAGTCTAGGCCTGGGAAGGTTGAGCTCGCGGCTGCCAATCATCTCGCAGAGTCGTCCAGACCCGGCGAAGCAGCTGCTACAGAAGGCCAGAATAACACACAGACACCACCGCAAACCCAAAGCCAGCCGGCTGAGCAGAGCAACCACAACACAGGAACACGTCTACGCAGAAAGAAATACACCACCAACCACATTAGTGAGTAACACCAAAAAAAAGGGGTACGGGAAGTAAGCTTGTGTACGGTTAAAAAAAAAAAAATACTTATGCTCCAAAAATCTATCTCCCCCCCCATCTGTTTCCAGCCAATGGCCCACCCACTCTGCCTCCTCCAGCCTCACAGAAGAAGCATGAAAAAGAGCAGGATGGACTGTCGGAGAAGCCTTCTGGTGGGGAGGCCTTCTCCAGACCACGGCCAGTGTCGTTCCGGGCCAAGCCACATACCTGGGCCCTGCTGCGAGGGCGCAACAAGAGCTACTCGCTGGGCCACTACTCCGGAGAGAAGACGGCCCAAAACCTAAGCGTGGTGCTGTCCTCGGACGTGGGGACGGGCTGCTCCCTACTGGACATGGACACGGAGGGCCAGAAACGGGACTGCACTGTGCCGCTCTGCCGCATTCAGAGCTCCCCGGGACGGACCTCCGTTTTTGAGCTGGAGAAAGAGTTTCTCTCTTAGGAGCCTTCAAAAAAAAATGACCTGCTGTGGTCATAGTTCATCCCATACAACCAAGAGTGTTTCTGAACATTCAGACAGAATATTTGGCCTAAAACTCCTGGAGGGTTTAGAACCAGGCTGCCTTTTTTCCCCCCCGTTTTAAAAAAAAATGTTCTATAATATAGAACCCAGCTTTGCCTTAGTTCTAGAACATAGTGATGTCAGTGTTCCAGACCAAGTCTGAGACTTCCAGCAGACACACCTGTGTCAAAGGAGTCGTAGAATGTGCGCCTTCATCTCAATTCAGTTCAGACCAAAGACTCGCGACGGGTTAATGTGAAATTCGCAAATACTTGCAATGCGCCAGTCTGCAATATTCTGAAATCTGTGAGTTTACACCGATGCGACTAAAACAGCGGGCACCTCGTGCCCAAGTGCAACAGAGGGCGGGGGGCCGCGGGCGCACTTGACTGCGATCTAGTCGCGCTGCAGCGTTCATGAGCCCGCGATGTCCTTTTGTGCACACAGAGCAGAAACTAACCATCGACTTGTGGAGGCAAAGAGATACAAATAAACTGCCAGCTGCTGATTCAGACAGGGTGAACATCTGAAACATGATGCATCAGCATTTGTTTTAGTTTTACAGTGTTACAGGTTTAAATAACGTCGGTCATATGGGTCATATTGTTTATCCTGCTGTCATAATATTTCCAATTAAGTTTCAGATTTGTCAGCGGTTAATTGTTAACATTAATACGCGCGTGCACGTAAGCTGTCGCGTGCATTTACAGATCCGACAGCCTTGATTAGTTACCAGCTATAAACTAGTTTTCCTGGTAAATGTGAGAGAGTTGGCAGAGAGAAAGGATACGGTGGAACCGACACGGCTGTTCCTCAAACAGCTTGATGAGGTCATCCCCTCTTTCCTCCGACCAACTGTTTGTAACCGACTCGACCGGCTGACTTGACAGGCCGAGTCGCAGGCGACACTATCAGCCGGCTTGAATCGAGCTGAGACGGACACTCCTCGCCGCTGCAACAGTTTTGTCTCGTCGCAAATCTTTGGTCTCCACTGTGACTTCCACGCTGCCTTGACTCGTACTAGAACCCACATTTACAAACATAGTTCTGAAACCTGAGCAGAGCAGAGCACGCTGACTCGGCAGCTCTTCTTCTGGTCACTCGGATGCTCGACCGGCCATCTTTGTTCGCTCAGCTCTTCCTCCCTTTTGTTACCTTTTTTCGTTCTGTCGGTGCAGCTAAACGTTGACCGCTGCTGCAGCTTTCGCAACACAATACCCTCACCTTTTTATTTATATATATATTTTTATAGGTAATTTAATATGAAGAGACTTGACCTTACCTTTAGAAACCAGCAGGACGTACATTCCATGTCAGTTTCAAAGTTGTGCGATCACGCTTTTAGATTTTTTTTGGACTTGAGAATCATGCATGCGTGTACCCTTAAAATGTTGAACGAAAGAAAACAATGTCTTGTTTGTAAATATTTCTTTTTATCCCATCATCAGCCTAATGCTGACAGCGGTTTTGTATTGCATATATGCTGTTTTGTGACTGTTTTTAAAAGTGAGCGATGCTGCAGTACCGTTTGTGTTCCAGGGACCGGTTACATACTGGATCGTAGCAGGGACGCAAGTATGTCTTCTCCCAGAATGTCCTGAAGATTTTCGAGAAGCGGGTCGAAAAGTACCTGCAGAGCAAACATTCGTTTCACTTAACTGTTGAAATGACTATTGTACTCATGTGTTTGAAAGTATTTATAGAACATTATTTTTTGGGGGTTAATATTTCCTGTACTGCAGCCGAGTGGGGGAACACTTCAGCCACCAATGTTTATGTCGGGGAAAACCTGCCCCAAATGAATGAATTTATAATCGAATCCTCCCCCGATGACAGCTGATTGGCTGCAACTGCAGTGACACAGCAGATTAAAAAGATTAATGCTCAACATGGGAGGATCTTGTTTAGAACATTGAGTGTACAAAGAGCAATACTACAGACGGACCGTGTGCTTTCAATACTAGTTGCTAGACATTAGAGGGCAACATTTAGTGAAATAGAGTGAAGACACAGTTTCAACTCTGTGAACTTGTGAGTGTGGCGGTCTGACTCTGCAGGATGCACACTGGTCACTCCCGGGCCCGCTCTAAAAGATGAACAAATTGACTTCATTTTGTTACTTTTGACTGATGATCATACCCCCCCCCCCCCCCCCCCCCCCCCACGCACAACTTTTTATCGCTGTCTCAGTTCAGTCTGTTTTTGAGAAGTTCATAAGAACAAAACAAAGCTCATTTACAGTGAGATATGACTTCTCAAACGGTGTAAATATATTTCCTGACGTGTGTGTCACTGTGGCATCTTGTGATGACTTAGGATGGGAAGTGTCCCATGTTCTGTATTTTATGACCACTGACTGTCAAACAACACTGTAAAAGCCTTACTAATAATCAAGCTGTTAAAGGGGCAGTTTGCAAGCTAAGATATCACTGGATTTACTCATTTTCTATGAATTAAGGTTAACTGTAAATACCATGATGCACTGGTGCTGTACATTCCCCCTTAAAATATTGTGTTTCTGTTTGAAGCTGAAGTCTGCAGTTTGTCGTCCACAGTAACAAAGCTTTGTTGGCTAGCAGCTAACGAAAGGGTTTTGTCTACGAGGGTTAACGATGTCTCGACATACTCAAAAACATTCCACTACGTTAGACAAACTGCAGCAGGAATATTGGTGATACCGGTTATCAATAAGGTGCATTCAGGCTTCGGACCAAATTCAACTCTATCCCAGCACTAAGGCCTCGGTGTCCTCAGGACCAAAACCACTAAATGAACTAGCTGCTAGTGAGGAGCTCTTACAAAGAAAGCTATTCCGTACAATCCGCGCAGCGCTGGTGCTGAAAGATCCATCACCTTTTGTTAAATGCAACCCTTCCTTTAAATCACTGGATGTCTCCCGTCACGCTGAATGTGTCACATTTAGATTTGAGTACATCTGTTTCAGTGAACGTTTTTGTTATCATTACAGTATTGGTTATTTCACGCCTAATTGATCAAGAGTATCAAGTTTATCAACATTTTGAATAAAGTCTAAATCAAGACTTATGTTGACTTTTTGTTTTTCTTCGGATAGATTCTGATCTTCTGTAGATCAACCGTCGACAGTTATTTGATGCTGTTTTCTTACATTTCCAGCTGTCACACCAAATGTGTATTAATCCACTGCTAAAGACTCTACCCAGAATGCACTGCCTGATTGAGTCATGTTTGTTAAAAACTAACATGCCCAGCTGTCTTAGGAAAACATTGATCCTTTTTTGAAAATGAAGCGTTATATTCCTGACTGTTTTAAGTCTTCATTAAGAACCAATCATATTATATTATGTCGAAAAAAGTCATAGTATAGCATGTCGAAAAAAAGTAATTTTGTATGTTGATAAACTCATGAAAACTTAATTGTATGTTGAAAAAAGTCATAACGTCATAGCAGAGTATGTCCAAAAACCAAAATGTCATGAAAAGAATCATAGTAAAACACGTTGAAAAAAAGTCAAAAGTATAGTATGTTCACAAAAGTCATAGTATAGTATGATGAAAAAAGTAAAAAAAAAACTTCATAGTAGAGTATGTCATTAAAATTCCATAATATATTATGTCGAAAAAAAGTCAGTCATAGTATATCAAAAAAGTCAAAGTATAATCTGGTTACAAAAGTCATAGTATAGTATGATTAAAAAAGTCATGAAAACGTCATAGTATAGTATGTCAAATTTTTTTTTAAGTCATATATTGTGTCGAAAATAAAGCAAAAAAGTCCCAGTATAGTATAAGATAGACGGATAAGGCAGAATATACCAGTGTAGTCAATTATTGTGCCTTTATTTGTAACATGATACATACAACAAATACACAACACATTACAAGTTTTGCATCTGAATACAGTTGAAGCGTAAAGTCATTGCTACACAGCAAAGCTCCCGTGATATTTTGGCACAGGTTTATGTTAAAGCTTAGATGACGTTCATTGAGAGTTGCTGTGCGGAAGGGAAAACAAGTACAAATTCACAGTATTGAGACAGTATAAACTGCATCCTTCCCATCCCTGAACAAATGATTTGTTTCCTCCATTCAAAGGAAACAAAGTCAAATGTTAAGACGAAAACAAAAAAAAATACATAAAATTGCTAAATGTGTGATTCCCTGATGTCATGTGAAATGATTTCTGGTTACTGTAGTCAGCTGGAAGAACGTAAACTGCTCTTCTTCATTGTGCTTGTAGTGTGTCTGAAAGATAAGCTGCGCTTCACGGAAACAACAAAACAAACGTAAAAAGATATTAACAAAATAATCTTAACTCAAGTTCTACTCAAAAGCTTTTTCGAGAGCTTTGAACCACATTTCACATCATCACCACCAGCGGATAGAGTTAACTCAGTGATCCACTGAGGGGGGGAAACGCTGGACATTGGACCTTGAGTTAACAGGAACAATGCAGTGTCCTGGAGGCTGACATCAAAAGTGAAAGTGGACCTACACAATGCAACATGTCAGATCCTAAATGCTTTTGAGAATAAAGTGCAGCACTTTTATTGACACGGAGGTAGCGAAGGATAATTAAAGCTGAACTGATGGATGAAAAGTCCAGCTTGTCCGGTTCGTCTACAGCGAAGAGAAGTGGAAAAAAGACAACGAGGAAGAAAAGAGATTAATTAATGGCACAAAGGAATAATAATCAAAAGGAATGACTTTCCAGAATTACATTATCAGCGCTCCACAAAGCTGTTGCAGATCTACAAATAGTGCAACGGGTGGGGTGAGCAGAGGTAATTATAGTCATTGTGGAGAAACTCTCCTGCTAAGATTTCTCCTCCAGGAGTTTCATCTTCCCTCCCTCTTTCTGTCCCGCCGCCTCAGGCCAATGTCGTGCGACAACTGATCCTTGACTTCTCATTTGGTAATCTTTTGTTACAGCGGAGAGGTTACCTTTCACACTCACACAATACTGTCCGGCTCGGACACAGTCACACGACGCACACACTTGCGCCACATTCTCACGGATCAAATAGCTTTCTACTACTGTGTGTGTGTGTGTGTGTGTGTGTGTGTTCATACCTGTGTGATCAAAGCGTAGTGACACATTTCTCGGGGCTTCGAGCGCTGCTCTTGGCCTGGAGGGGGATCATGGTCTGGGCTTGGAGGCAGTATTTCTCCTTGTGTTTCAGCTTTTTGAGAATCAGCTTTTTAGAGCAGCAGTCCATCTCGTGCACCTCCTGGAGAGGAGAGAATAAGACCGGAGACAGTGACGGTCAGACTGCATAATATCTTTACATACATACATTTCATACATACATGTTCTTTATGTTTTGTTTTGGTCTTTATTATTTATTGTTGTTATTGTTCTTGTTTTTGTTGTTCCTCTTCTCCCTCTTCTGCTTCCTCTTCTATTTCGTAAGAGTAGTAGTGGTAGTTTAAAAGTAATATGTTTACACCGTACACATTTAACTATGTGTGTGTGTGTGTGTGTGTGTGTGTGTGTGTGTGTATATGTGTGTACCTCCTGTCCACTGGTGTCTATGAGGTAGATCTCGTAGTGCAGGCTCCTGTGTATCTTACGGACCATCAGCCTCGGGGGCTTCACACGGACCACGATCCCCTGCTCGGTGCAGTTCAGCCTCAAGACAGGAGAGCTGATTTCAGCTGCAGAAGCAACATAAGGAATTAGTTTAGTTTATTTATTTTTTTCAAAGATGATGACAAAACAAATCAAAGAGTACAACATAAAAGAAGGAGAAGATGATATATATTTTTTTGTTTTAGTGTTTTGTTTCGTAAAAAAGCAACTTGACATCTTACACTTCAAGCACATTTTAAACAGAACACTTTGTATGCGACTTTTTATTGCCAGTTTGGGGGTTGAAGTATCAGGCAACTGATTGTTTTTATCCTTTAAAAATGACTTGAATTTCTCAATTGTTATATAGACCTGGACCAGGATCGATTGAGAGTATAGTAAAGTGACTGTATTATATGTACAACTAAGCAAATGGTACTTTTTTGTTCGTAAATTAAATTTCTTGACTTAAAAAAGTGTATTTATTAGTTATTCTCTTGTGTATTTCTTTTTATTGATACCTCTCCTTGAAATACTCTAGTACGTCTCCACTCCTTATAGTTATAAAGAACCATGCTGGCGTCTGTTTCAGGTTGTGTCGGTCGAGGCATCAGTTTGTGTAAGCGACAATAAAACAGACGAGGAGGAGGAGGAGAGTAAACACTCACTGTCCCAGCGCGGGCTGAACCTCGGGGAGAGGGCCCAGGCTGATTTGCTGGAGGGCAGGGAGGAAGCGTGCACTCTGGCGTAATACCACTCTCTGGGGTCAGAGGTCACGGCACTGAGGTCACAGTGGGGCCTCTGGATCCCCTGACAGCCGGACACGTCCAACCACTGAGGCTCGCCATAACTGAGGAGCAGATGGTTTATTTCACTCTGTGCAGCATGGATCATAGTAACATGTCTTACTGGCAGTGATGGATATATATATATATATATATACGTATATATATATATATATATATATATATATATACATACATATATACATATATATATATATATATATATATATACATATATATATATATATATATATATATATACATATATATATATATATATATATATATACATATATATATATATATATATATATATATACATATATATATATATATATATATATATATATATATACATATATATATATATATATATATATATATATATATATATATATACATATATATATATATATATATATGTATATATATATATATATATATGAATTATCAAAGTAACTAAATTTGGAATGAAAAATGAAAGAAACACTGTGAATGTTTGCAGTGTTAAATTTAGATCTGCTGTATGTGTGTGTGTGTGTGTGTGTGTGTGTGTGTGTGTGTGTGTGCGTGTGTGTGTGTGTGTGTGTCATGGCTCACATCTTCCACTGGACGTAGAACTGCAGTGAGCTTCCGTTGGCAGGTGGACTCCAGTGCACAACGTTTTTATAGTCCACGGAGTCAAACCTCACCTGGGTGGGTGGAGCGAGCATCACTGGAACTGAGGAAGTAATTGATGACATGATGGTTTATGAGGAGATAGAAGCATCAACTTTTTTTTTTTAAAGGTCAAATATTGATTGATTAGTTGTTTGATTAAAAACAACAATGGAGGTTATTAGACAGCAGCTCTTAAGTAAACAACAAAAAATGATTTATAAACAGGACGATAAAAAATATGAAAATAGGATTTGGAATTACTATCATTAATAGGAGTAGTAGTAGTATAGGAGTAGTAGTAAAAATGGGGGGAGTGCATGACAGCCAGTACTCCAACTGTACAAACTAAAGAAGGTGCATCCATTCCAAATAGCTTCTATATGGGCTCTGAAATTATATTTAAAATGAAGTGTTTGGTGGGACGGAAGAGATTTCCTGAGTCTTGTTGTGATTCTTGAAAGATTCGTATTAGAAAGACGTCTTTCACCTTTTAGCAAAAACTATCTGTGGTCATGGTGGTTTGTCTTAAGGCTAGGGTTAGGCTCAGGGTTACAACTATAGTTAGATAAATCAAAGCTGATTAAATCAAGGAAGAATAAAAGGGTTGTGTCCACATTCAAATACTGCAGTTTCTATTGTACATTATAGTTTTTGGATCATGGACCTTTCAAAGACAAGAAAAGGAGAATGAAAATAATTTTCCTTCCAAATGTTTTTCAAGAATTCAGTCATCTGTCTGGTCAGAAGCAGGACTTTGTTTCTCCCCACAAAGACTTTCACAGTGCAGCCTCCTCAAGGCGTGCCATTGTTCCTGACAACACAGCGGCTTGTTTTTCAAACTTGACACGTAAAATTGTACCTTGAAATCTCAGAGCTCATGACACACTCGAGTTACTCTCCTGAACCAGCCTTAATGTCAGTCAAAGTTCTATGTTTCTGTTTCTTTGTTCTTGTCTTGTTGGCGATTGATAATTACTGACGTTTTTTCTAATTCTTACTGACGTCTTAGAGAGATTTAGAGTTAAAGAACTGTTTGTTGTACTAAACCCTCACAATATGTAACATCATTTGTGATTCCCTTACTTCAGTGTAAATCAAGTCCTGTTCTGTTGTTTCTCACATTGTTCTGTTGCCTTATTATATCTTATAAGAGTGTATTCGCGAGTTCTGTTATTAGTTGGTCTGTTATATTAAAGACCAATACATTTAAAGTTACACTCCTTGATATCGTGATCTTTAAATATGTGAAGGTCCTCTCAGCTGAGCACTTTTAAAGTGATTTTAAAAACATGAACAACTTCTGAGAAAGAAATCTGTGTGACGTTGAAATCAAATCAGTCAGACAAGAACAATCCATATGTCATAAAACATGTACATGTATCGGCGGTTACCTTGAGCTGTGACATAGACACCCAGGTTCCCCAGCAGCACGGCTCTGAGCAGCAGATCAGTCATGGCGTTGAGTTTGAGGACGGAAGACACACTGGACTGATGCTGCAGGCAACACGGCCGCCTTTAACATGCCATCAACTTCCTGTTTTTAAATTCAATTATGCATGGACCATATATGGCATTTCTGACATGACCACGTTCTGTCATTCCCCCTCTGAAAGCTGACCACCACCACCACTTACAATACAATTTGAACTATGTATCAGCAAAACTAGTAACAAAACAAGCCCACTTGAAATCCTGTTCAAATAAAATATGCATTTTTCTCTTCATGCATACATCTCATACGTTTCTGTCATGTGCGAATGAGAAATCTTTGCCTAATTTGCCAGAATTTTTGGACACAAAAGACACAAAGCTTTACTGCTTTGCTGATATCACACCTCAGAGCTAAATATGCCTCGTCATACTTTGGATTTGACTGACATTTCTTCTCAAATTCACATTTAAAATAATGTAAAAGACGGCATGAATGTTCTATAATAGTCCTTTTTCACAGCAAACATTTTGACTTCTTATAATACACACAAACAGTGAGCCAGCCTGCACAATACCAGGACCCTGAAAATAAAGCAGCTAAATGCAATTCAGCCATAATTTGTTTTATTATTTCATGAAACAGAGACCATTAATACATTCTTCAAATGAAGCTCTGTGAGGACGTATTTCTCGTAACAGTCGTGTTTGTTTGTTCTCTGAAGGTCAGAAGAAATGCCACACTGTTCTGCTTCAGGTTGACACAGTTACAAGTATTTGTTAGTTGAACGATAACCATCAACTGCCCAAACATTTGACTGGAAACCAACAGTT
Organism: Anarhichas minor; assembly: GCF_050575085.1. Classification (NCBI taxonomy): domain Eukaryota; kingdom Metazoa; phylum Chordata; class Actinopteri; order Perciformes; family Anarhichadidae; genus Anarhichas; species Anarhichas minor. The sequence goes on from NW_027466500.1 coordinate 2,961,481, forward strand.
TACTGGAAATGTGTTGCGTAATGACGCTCGGTGACAACAGAGAGAGGGAGAGAAAGGAAGAGTGACATCTTATCTACTTCTTTTCTCGCACTTTATGGTTCCACTTCGTGTTAATTATTAACTATATTGTTAATGGGTTTATAAATATCTACGGAAGCGGATGCAATTATATAATTATTGTTCCGCAAAACCTTAAAATACATCATGACTGCTAATTCAAATTCAGATTTTCTCATTACAGTTGGACTGAACTTGATCAAGTGTACATTTGTTTTTAAATCACATTTTTTTACTTTTAACAGATTTAGTTATATTCTTATCTATCATGTTAATTCAGTGTAACTTTGTAGCACTTTTATACCGTGTTAGTAAAACTTGTACATCCTGGTCCCACAGCATTAACGCAGTTTAGGTGACTTTTAATCACCCAAAGGATCCGCACCACACTGTGATTAATGATTCCCAGCCCGGGGCACATGTGTAGATACTAATCTTTAAAACATAGTAATTAGTATTGGAATAAGAAATGTTTCCACATATTGAGTGGACCTGTAATAACAGGGTGAACCAGCACTCAATGGTTCAACTCCCGGCCCGGGGGACCTTTGTTGCACATTGTACACCTTTCTCTCACTGACTTTCAGAATAAAGGCAAAAATGCCAAAACATAGTCTCAACAAAAAAATAGAGTGTGCGTGAAAACTTACCCAGTGAGCTGAGAACTCTAAACAGCTAAAAGTGGTCACATTGACAGCTGGAGTAATGGATACATGAATCTAAATGTTGGTTGTACACATGAACAGTGAAGCTGGAATACATAAAAGTAACAGCCAAACTGACCTAAACATTAAAGTTCAACTGTGAAAAAAACGTATTTTAACAGTATGAACCTTTGTAAAAGTATGATGTGAAATCACATCCAGGTTGAATTCAGTTCAGGTGAACACATGTTGAACATGAGGAGCGGTGTTGATGGTGTTGTACTTGATCTGACAGGGCTGTGGGAGTATATCGGACAAAGCTGGGGCGGCTGTGGCTCAGTGGTAGAGCCGGTCGTCCTTTAACCACAAGGTTGCCAATCCCCATCTCCTACTGTCAAAGTGTCCTTGAGCAACACACAAGTTGCTCCATGGGCGTTTCACAGCAGTTAAATATGGTTTAACTACTGTAGATTACCAGAAACCCTGCAAAACAAAATCTGCAAACCAGATACCAAGAACGATTTGAGGATACACACCTAATAGTGAAGTCTGTTACTGGAAACAAAATAGGTCTCCCTACTCCCACACACACAGGCAGCAAAGAGGAAGGAAACATCCCGGACAGACATCTACGCAAACACACACAAAAGAGGTCTTCCTTGTCACTCAAATGACTGGTTTCAGAAGAAGGAACAACGTGGTTGCCCAAATGTCATGAAACGTCATCGTGACATGTGTGCTTCTTCCTTTACATAGTAACGTGACAGCATCTGATGGAGTGATTTTCACAGTGACAGTAGTAACTCAAGCTGCAATTCGGCTGATTCACTGAACTGAAATACCAACTTCCCTTCCTGAAGGGCATTTCACAGACAGGAATCTGGTGATGACAACAACAGATTGAAGACATAGATGTAAAACACCAGCTGTGGAAGAAGTATTCAGAGTAAAAGTATTAACGCCACACTGTAGAAGTCATCCAATTAAAACCTTATTTCCGTAAAAGTATTATCAGCTAGATTTACTTCAAAGCAAATGTATGTATTATGCAGCCTAATGGTTCCTGTCAGTGATTCACTATATGACACTGGATTCATATTGCTGCTGCATTAAAGTGAATGTTGCATTTGATTGCTGTACATGTTTACGGTGGGGATAATTTTAACTCCTTTGTATACTGTTGGGTAGTTTAATCTACAGCAATATATCATATTCAATAAGATCATCATGTTTGTAGCGTCACTGTCCTCCTAGAACCATCCATCTCTAAAAAGTCAACTTTTTATGAGCTTAGAAACATAGTTTTCAGGTTTGTGACAATACATTTTCCAGCTGATCCAAGAGGGTTTTTAAATATGCTTTAAAAATAAAAAACACTTTATTTAGCTTTAGATGTAGGAGAACGTTCTCAACACGTAAAGGAACACTTGATGCTTCAGTTTATCAGATACATTCAAAATCCCTCAATTTAGAGATACAAACAGACAAGGGCTGCGAAATACCTTTATCTTATTTTTTATTGAAAATATGTAACGCTAAAAAAATGACAGAAGACAAACTGATAAAAACAGTAGTTTGCAGAAAGGGAAACATTATGTGGACAGATGCAGAGATCAGACAGATACTGAGAAGGGATAATAAACAGCTAGGTAGCTAAACTAGAGAATCAAGTGCTTGAGTTTAATTAGCTGGCCGTTTATCCAAACATCACCACGCTCAGACAATCACTACGGATGGAAATTAAATCAGTCCTTTCCAATTTGAAATTGGTGGACCGAAAAATATACAAATAAAAGCACTAATTCCCCTTTTCATTGTCAGTATCACTTAAAATGTGTCGTGGGTTCGCTTCCTGCCAGACTCTGTATTCAGCAGTGAGTATAAACAGATCGACCCTTTAACTTAACATCTGTATGTTTTAAGTTACTGAAAACAACAAAAAACAAAAAAGTTACATACAAAACATGAAGTGACTCAAAAACTGACTATGAAGCACGGACACAAGGCACAACACAAAGTCTAACAGATTGTGTAATGTAACGTACAACATCACTTCACTGGTGCAAGATCGCAGCTCATGAGCAACGTATTTGCAGTCCTCAAACTGCTTCAATGGATTTAAAGGCTGAGTGACACGTAAAATACATTTTCCATCCCGTTGTCCCCCGCGTGATTGTTCAATTATTATTTGCTTTAGTACAAATAATAATTTGTACTAATCCTTCCGCAGAGCGATACCATACAGGAGGAAACGTGTTTGGCATTAAGTGATTGAGGAATTTCTCCCTCGTTCTCCTCCTGATCTGCCAGCAGGAAAAGGAGGCGTAAATAGGAAGCTCTGTATTTGTTAAGCCACACTCACTGTCAACGACACCCGCCCAAATATTACATTTTACTAAGAAAAAGGTCACATTATAGAAGTTAAAGAACGTCCGGTTCACTGCGACTTTAAGGTGCTACCAGCCTAACGACAAACAAAAGGATTCGATTCATGTAGAAAACGCACTAGTGCAAATAAGCAAAAATGAAATTCTCAGGATTCCACAGAGATCACGGTATTGTATAGTCGCGCCTGTGTGCATGCATTACAGGCAAATAGATGATAATGCATGATTAACAGATGTTTATGAAACAGTATGTAAATGTTATCACTGGTTAGTATTTCAGTATAGCTTACAGGAGATGCAGCACAGTTAAGTCCCTTTGAGTAATCGAGTGGGATTCTGTGCGTGATAAAGCTGACTTAATCAATCACGATAATATAAAAGCGCTTTCTCGGCTGCTAGCAGTGTTAGGAATGATCTGTTTGTAGCGGCAGCGGAATTGATCACAGGCTGCAAAGGATGAAACACAATTATCAGAAATTAAAAACATAATAAATGGACAACATCACTATCTATCATTATGCTGCTAACATTCTGCTGACTGATCTGATTTGGCAATTATTTTAACTTTTCCATCTTACAACGTCAAGGACATCCGACTGATGCAACTGTAGTTGCGATTGCTTTTCAGGAACATATTTCATGAAGGCTGCTTTGTTGTGCTGCTTTGAAAGATTCATGTCAATAGAAAGAAAAATGTAACTGATGTGAAGCTGCCCTCACAAGAGGGATGTCTCTTATTCTGCTTTAAGCTGGCATTGAGATGATTTATCAAGGAAACGACACAAACCAAACCACCGGAGATTTGTAACCAAGACTGCAAGTCGCTGTTCAGTCATATTTGACCTAATGTCGAACGTTCAATGAGCCACAATCTTCAGGGGTTCCACCTTCAGCCACGGTAACCCTCCGTCACTTCATCTGGTGCCAACGTATCAAACACCGGGCGTTTCTCGTAACCAGTGGGGACCTCACTGGGGTATAGCGCCTCATCTTCTTCCAGGTCCTTGGCTGTCATGTACCCAGGTTCCTCATTAGTCCCTACCCCCACGTCATCAGACACACCTTCATCCTCGGTTAACACCCCGAGCGGCAGACGGAGCTCGGTCTCAGTAGAGGGGGGAACACAAGTTGTAAGTTCTTCCTCCTCTGCTGAAAGTAGAGGTGTGGGTGAGGAAGGCCCCACTTCTGGCACAAAGAACGTCTCGTGAACCGCTTCCGAGATCACCTGGATCAGTTTAGTCGGGAACGTCTTTGAGACACAAAGAGGAATTGTTAGATATGGGTTGAAATTTTAAAACCTGTTCCTTCAGCATGTTTAAATTCTCTTAGCATATTCAAACCGAATAATTTCCATTTAAATGATCAAATAAAACCAGAGTTGGGAGGATGAACATACCACAGACGGTGGTAAAGAAGTAGTCGGCGTGGTCTGTTTTTGGTACACCATGTAGAAGACAAAACCAAACACAAATAAGGCTGCCAACACGCTGCAAGTGATGAGGGGGATGTGATCTAGATGAAACAGATGTAAAATGTTAACAGAAGGACTCTAAGCCACAAACACACACAGTCTAGCAAGAGAGACCAGTGGTAGCTCTGACTCACAGTGGTGTAATCAAGGGGGGCTTTGTTACTTTAGCAAGATAAAAGCATGAACAAGTGTGTTAAAGGACTGCGAGTTAAACCGACCAATGTCGAGGCTATTATTAGCACATCAATTATTCAGTTATGGCCTAAAACGTGTTTTGTGACCACAAAAGTCTGATCAGTTCTTCCTCGAGTCCAGGTGGACGTTTGTGCCAAATTTCAAACCAGGCATTTCTCAGATATCGCACCAGACTGACATACAAACGGACGTGTGGTCCGTATGTATGTACGTACGTACGTACGACAGAGACAACCAGAGAAAACGATGCTTCCGCTGGAGGCTTAAAAATGTTACTCAACAGCTTGGTGTTTCTTCCGGTGGCAGGACGCAGTACTCTTGTGTGCCTTGAACTGATATCTTCTCCAGCTCTCCGCTCATCTTCAGACAGCGCTTCTTCTGTGCAGCATCCACTGCAATATGCCCCTCACACACACTCGTCTCACAGGAAAACCTGTGCTCCGTCTGCACAAACAACAAACAGAGACCCTTTCAAGAAAACCACAGACCACAGAGTGATACAGAGAAGTCATTTGTACAACTACCAATAAAAAAATGAAACTACGTCAACAGACGTATTTTGTGCTTCTTCCCCTGCTAAACCAACTATCATCGTTTGATCAGTAACCATTACATGAGGAAACGGACAGGTCTCCAGCTCATTTTCTCATGTCTCATCAATGTCATTCCAAACTTTAGAAGGTGTAGAAGATGTTTGTGCAGTCTCACCTGGTTGACGATCAGAACATCGTAACGAAATGTAGAGAGCTGGCTTTTCTTCCTCCTTGTTTTTGTAGTTGGACTGCTTGGCAACTTTTGGAGGTACACCAGCGAGGGATGTGTGAAGCGGAACAGGACAGTGCCATCATGTTGGGAGGTGACGTTAACTGATGGGAAGTCCAGATTACCTGAAAACATGAAAACATGAAAATGGCTTAATCGTAATCTCAATTTCAAGTCAACAAGAAAAAAAAAAAAAGGAGAAAATTTCCTTTTTTACAACCTTTGTGGTCATTCGAGTATACATTTCAGAGTTTACGTGGTGCACCTGAATGCACCATGAAGTCCCCGATGGTTCCTACACGCTTTACCGTATTCAACCGTGTTGAGGTTGTAACTGTGGCGGTACCAAGGAGTTCATCCATTCCTCCACCACCTTCTCCTTCACACATCAGTGTCAGTCTGTGTATGACATGCCAGGTGACAGCCAATCAGAAAGCCCGTTACATCCCATGTGGCTAATTTACAAGAGCGTTATCTTGTTTTACCATCACGAGGCCCAAAGCGTCACGGAATGGCTAAATGCAGAGGCTAAAAGCAGAAGCTAGGTGACCAATAGCAGGCCGGTCACGTAAAGCAGGGAAACGCACCTGAGAATGGGAAGGGAAGTTAGAAGCTGCATTTTTTATTCAATTTGTGGATCCAGCTTTTTATTACCGTTTTTAAACTGCAATACCTTTTTAATTTCATTATTTTTTTATTAATGAATTAATGTATCTTTAAATGATGTACTTAACTGACTGTTTTATTTTTTGTATATCCTGTTTTAAATCTGAATTACTTTTATAGCTCCTCTTTATTTTAAATGTCAAATAATTAATTACTTGGTAATTAAGTCAATGTATTCATAGATTCACAGATCACAAGTTGTTATTAATCAATAAAATGCTTTACTACTATGTCAGTAACTCGTCCCAGATGATGAATGACTTTAGTGATCAAATGATTTTTCCTCCAGCGACACCATGAGGTTAACATTTGTGGTTGTGAGTGAAATGTCTCAGAAGCTATTGGATGGATTGCCTGAAATTTGGTACACAAATTCATGTTTAGTCTCGTTATTGACTCCAAATGTAACCGGTATTGTTGTCAGTGACAGTGCTCAGTGCTCAGTGCCACCAATACTCACATATCTTCGTTACTAGAGAGTACTTGAAATAGCTGAATTCGATTCCTTCAGAAGGAGCAACATCTGACTCATTCTGTCCAATCACGGCAGTCACCTCAAGAAGGTATTCACTTTTTGGATCAGAGAGAGAGGACACGTCTAATTGTAGTGGAGCTGGTGGCTTCACCCAAATCTCCTGAGGATAACTGGGGAAACAAAATAAAACAAGTGTGACATTGTCAAGAGAGAATAATGAGCAAATAACTGAAATAACTTACTATAATCATAACATAATGTCTGAAGAAGTTTTAAACACGTTTAAAATAGTTATCAGCCTGCTGTACATGCATGTAAACAGTCAATAAATGCTTAATAACACAATGTTAATTGTTGGTTGCTAAAAGTAAATATTTTTTACATGAACATAATCAAGCTTGTGATAAGCTATACTGTAAGGATATCTTTCATTTAATTAAGGACAAGTGTGTAGAATTTAGTGATATCCGATAGCTACGGTGTTTGATTTGTCCTTTCTGGGCCACCGTAGCAACATGGTGGTGCAACAGGGCTTATTCAACAAGTCTTAGTTCTAACAGGCAAACTGACTTTTATTAGGTTATGTGCACAAAGGAAAACACACTAACCCTTTGTTGGCTTCTGTTGAGCCAATACTGACTTTGAATCGTAGCCCTGGCGAGAGCTGCTCGTAACTCCACCTCAGAACGTTGTTCATATTGTGGCAGTCCAGGGTCACGTTGGTCGGCGGCTCCACTGTGGGAACAGGGACACAAAACGTCAGACTGCAGACATCACAAGGCATTCAGATTTCACACTGGACGTCTTCAAAACAACAAAACAAGACAAGGAAATTAATATCAAACATAATTGTTATGCCGTAGGTGGAGCTCCCTTACTGAACTCTGAACTTTAAATGAGTGGAAACAGAGAATCCCCCTCTTTACAGAAACACTTTTATTAACATTAAAGTCCCTTACAGACTCTCGGCTTAACCCTGCTACTACCCTTCTTCTCCATTAGTCTGTCAAATTCGGGGAGGCTTTGTATTGCTTAAAACTTCCCACTAGAGGGCGCTGCATGCAAACTGCTACGATACAATCCTGGTGAACCTCTTTTATGGGTCTGTTTTCACACACACACACACACACACACACACACACACACACACACACACACACACACACACACACACACACACACACACACACACACACACACACACACACACACACACACACACACACACACACACACACACACACACACACACACACACACACACACACACTCAAATTTGAAATAGAGTACAAAGAAGACAGACAGTGTTTTCCCTTGTACCCCCTTGTTAACTGGCCTTCACTTCAGGGCCGTGACTTACAGTTTAATGTCAATTCAGCATGTTACAAGAAGACCAAATGATTTCAATAGCAGTGCTGATCAGCTCCGGAAACAAGTTGTATTTTTATCCCGTGCATGTTTACACAAGCCTGACGATGTACCTCATGTTACAGGAAGCAGCCATGCCTCGTAGCATTGCACAATTACTGTTAACACACACACACACACACACACACTAACGAAGATTGAGGTAAAAAAATAAAGTAGTGTTTAGGATTTTTAATTTGTGAAGACTGACTCTGGCCTGGCGTTGCATTTTAAAGTTCAATAAAAAAAAGACAAAGGCTTCAAATCAAGCTTTTTGGACAAGTTCCTGAACACACCTTCAAAAACCTTTGTGAGTCAACTCTGTTATCTCACAGATTAAGAGAATAAAAGAGCACATTTCAGTTTCAATTCCTCTGAGCATTTACGTGATCACATACACCCACACAATGATAGAGCGGCTCAGAAACAAAGTGAGACGTGAGAGGAGTGAAAGAGAAATCACAGATGAAGGCATGTGTACCGTAAAAGAAGCGTTAACCGCAGCTGTCACGTTGGTCGCTGAGGGCGTCCACCACAAGGTAGCGTGAGACCAACACAAACGAAACCACACCAGTTCACAATTTGAACTTCCGTTTTACCGTCTTGCAGTTTGATAGCTTTAAATCCCATCTGAGAAAGAATGTATTAATACTAGAGAATATATTTCCTGGTATAATGATTTACAGATATACACACAACCCCATTGCAAACGGCACAGAATAAAGCACACCTTTAGGTACAGTAAAACAATATTCAAAATGGCAGTTTTCACAGCTCCTTTACAGTTTCCATCTTAAGTTTAAAATCAACCAATTACAAAAAGGTCAGAATGTCAATTTTGGGATTGAGGTCAACCCCCCCCCCCCATCTGAGGAAAAGTAGAAAGTATTTACTAAACACTGAGCATGTTTAGAAGTGTCTAGAAGTGAAGCAGATCAGTCACGAGGACAGAAAACAGAAGCAGCAGCAGACACGGCTGACAGATTTATGCACACAAAGCAAAAACCTCTTTTAGAAGCAGGAAGAGAGAGCAAACAGCTATCAGATGTTAAAAAGGAGGTCAGTGGTGATGGAGGAAGTCCAACAATGTGCAAAGAAACAAATATGAGCAAAAAAAAAAAAGATTGTGTGCAAAATAAATGAGCATTCAAGTACAATATGTTTCTAGTACTTCTTGATATTAATAATAATTTGAATGTGTCCTTTTTTTATTCATGCTTCGTGTTCCTTGTTACATTTGTTGTTATTTGTTATTGTTATCTTTATATCGCCAACTGATTTTGCATCTAATTGGGAGTTTTGTTGAGAAAATGACAGTAAAGCTTTCTTACAGTTTAAAGTCAGAATGAGAATTCAGTTCAACCGCAGCAAACACACGCTGACGTCAGAAGTGCAGAAGACGGTAGAGGAGGTGGACAGAGCACCAGAGACACGGACACGAAGATATAATCACACACATCAAGGAAACATGTGAAACATCACTGACAACGTGCAGTCATGCATCAATTATTTACACCACGGCTACATTTGAACACTTGACGATAGTGATCTGCACAACCCACATGGCTTCCTGCCGTGTCTCATTAAACGAGTGAGCCGAGGGTAGTGTTCACTGCAGACATATGTGGACTTGTAGCATGAAAAGCACAAGTGTAACCACCGACGTCAATAATGGCTGCATTCCATTTAGGTGTATTACATCTGGGGTCTGGGGTTGGGGGTTGACCAGACTGGTTGGGCTGATGATGGCACTACACTGTAAATAGAGATTCAGAAAGCAACACCACCACTGCTCAGATCTGAATGCAGTGTTAAGTAAGAAGGCAAGTGTTGACATGTTTAGGCGGCATTGTTAGGTATTCATACTCATCTTGTCTTATTGTATGCAAATAACAACAGACTAGCCAACGTACTGTATGTCAGCAGTCCCCTGGTTGGTTGGTGTGAAGGATATGGTATTTTCCAATAAAAACTCGATACTTATTTTGTTATTATGTTGTTTTTATGTATGTTTTTCATGTAACAGATGAAGCCCAAAGTTCTCCAAGACAGATACAATTGTAATTTGAATCAGGAACTCAGTAATCAAAGAGTTAGAGCACCGACAAGATCATGAACCTAACCAGACATCTGATGGGAGCGTTCAGTTTTTTTATTTATTTATATATAGATTTTAGTAAATCGGTCAACTTGACGATTATTTTCCCCGATTAATCTTTGGTCTAGAAATGCAAAAAAAACAAAAGTCCATCACCAACGTATAGATGTTTGATACCGAGCCTTCATAACGAACGTTTCGGTCAGGCTGATGAACTGACAACGTCTCAATATGTTGTTCGCTCTTTGTTCATTGTCCACGCTTTCATGTCAACGGTCCCGACAACAAGCACTGTGGTGACGTATTAGGTGAGACGTGACTCTTTAAGGGAGAATCTACTCCAAGGTATGAATGAAAGGAAACTCAAGGGCAAAGTTTACGCTCTCTTGGAAAGTCCCACTCAGGGCGACACAAGTCGTGCTATTGTACAAGGTGGCTCATGCCGATTGTCTCATAATACACGTACGTATCCACACACACACACACACACACACACACACAACAAACCAATATCCGTATGAAAATAACGCATAATAAGTGAGGGATAAGTCACAGCAATCTGTATTTATATGAACCCCGACAGAGTGAGCAGGGCCCCGATTCGAAGAATAAAAACTAAGCATTTGAATACTAATTTGGACGTTTTTTTGGCAAAGCTGTAGGAGAGCGCTCCTAAGATCTCACCTTAATTAACAGGTAACATTCACACTGTAAATGGCATATTCGGATTCATTTTGTAATAATATTTTTGCATAACCATGTTGAGTTATTTGGCTATACACATGCAATACACATTATATAGTGGTGCTTTTTTCTGCATTTCTAATTTGACGACTGTCTAATAAATCCTACATGATAATAGAAAATGCAGGTTGGTGCAGGAGACTTAATAAATCACTCTCACGTCCCACTCTGAGGTCGGAGTTTGTTTAGTCACATGTTACTTGTTAGTGTGATTCAAAACAGGCCCACATAAATCAAGAATGTGTCAACATCAGGTGGGACAAACAGCACTTCAAAGCAGGTAAAATGATTGAAATGCTTTCTCAGTGGCTACTTTTTAAAGGATTTAAATTCCCCTCGCATTTTATCACTTCATGTGTGACCGTTTGTCACACTGTTTGTACTGGGGCTGCACTGGGACAGTACGTGATTTAGACAATACAAACGTACAGAGACAGATGTACGTTTGTAGAAAAATACATGACAAATGGGTCAACACGTTCATGTTCTATTAAATCAGTGTTGCCGATTCATGTCATTAATTCCTGTGTTATTAATAGGGCTGCAAGTAATAATCATTTATATTTATTAATAAGACATAGACAAGCAGAAAATACTGACAACTGAGAAGCTGGAATAAAGGAGTGTTTGGATAGTTTTGTTTGAAGATTAACTTTACCGCCTAACAAAAAGTTATTGTTTAAAAAGATGACAAGCGGTCCTTCATGGAAGTCAAGAACAATAAGCTCAAACGAATCAAATGACCAAATACCAAATGTGTGGTCTGCACATCAATGTATTCTTTATGCAGTCAGGGTGCATTAACGTTTGTATTTGGAGCTGTTTGCTGCTGGTAGCATCACCAAAAATGCATTTAAGGATCAAGTGCGTTCCAGCAATTCCCTCGGACTGCAGAGGATCGATGCGCGTCTGCTTAATGCCTCTTTAAATGGTGTTTGGTGAAGTTCCAGAGTCATAAGTGTTTTTCCCCCCTCATCTCTCTCAGCAATGACCATAATTAGATGCATTAGTAGCTACACTATAGCCTCTGCACAACATCTAATGTGAGAGGATAGAGCTAATGTCAGGTCAGAGGGGAGAATAATAAGGTAATGAGCATCTTCCTGGATGCAGCTAAATCCATGTCGCACTTCGACCGCCCAAGTTTCAAATCCTGTTTCTAGACTTCAGCATTTTGTCCCACGGTCATTTTTAGAGACTTTTCTGTGTTGCTTAAATGACGAATGAAGCAAAATGCCAAAGATTAAAGAACTGTACACCATTTCATCTATTTCTAATAAGATATGAACATAAGTGTACCACAGTACACAATACTCCAGTTAATATCGATGTCTGAAGGAAACATGCATGTATGTTTGGCTTCTGCAGGATTTGACTCCTGCATTTGGTTCTCGATACGGAAATCAACAACTTTGCAGAAATGCATTACACAAACAAAGTGTCTTGGGTAATACTGAAAAGTACAAAGAGGAAATAAAGAAAACCCCAAAGACATGAACTCTGCAGCTTGTTCAAGCAATCAGCCATATTGTGAACTGAAAGGAATCCACCCAATGTTTACAGGAGCATGATGTTTGACAGTTAATGGTTGAGTAGCATGTTGAAAGGTTATCTGGGGTCAAATGGTCACAAGGTAACGTTACACAGTATATTTAAGTATACTCAGTCATACTGTACAGTTGATGTGGACAACTTCAGCCAGCTGCAGCTTCACAATACCAGTCTTTCCGGCAGTAAAAGGTTGCCAACGGCATAATAAAAGACATTATTTTAACCAGAAAATGCCTTGTTTACACAGAAGAATGATCCCGTGTGTTGTTTAGTTGTTTACTGGAGTGGCGACCAGCGGTCCGTCCTCATCTCACCTCCTCATAATAAACTAGCATGGCATGAACCAGAGATTCGCTTTGAATCGACATTTCTTAAATGATGCGACACATTCGGGTTAATTCGGCTGCACAGAAGCGTTGAACCGGACTAACGTTACGACGTTAACACCCTAAAGTCAGCCCATGTATACGCACGCTAGTAACGTAGCGTTAACTTACCGTAGTCCAACGCAGCGTGTGACCACACGAGAGAGAGGAAAACGGAACGAAATGTAACAAAATCCATATTTAACAGGCGATCCGGATGCTCGTTGTTTTCTTTCCTCAAAGCGAGCATGAAACGGAGACACTACGTAATCTAATGGCTCATTGGGAAGCTGTAGAGAAACAACAACAGCAGGCTGAGCAGCAGCAGCGCTTCTCCCACATCCACCAGCTTCACGCCCGCTGATCCAATAGCGGATGTGACGTTCACCGCCCTTCCAAACCTCGTAAATCAACACTTCCAAATACAAACTATGCCCAATGTTGATTGTCGCTTGATTTGAGAAATAAAGTGTCTTAAAGATGATTTATAACGGCACAAATAAAGAGACAAATACACACAATTCATGTTGTATTTGTTTATTATTATTTTTTGCTTTCAGCTTTGTGTTGCAGGTTATTACCTCAAATAGTGTTTAAACATATTTATACGCTTATTATTAAAGACATCTCAAATGTATATCTCTATCCGTGAAATACAACCTAAGAGAGTAAAACTACTTAATTCTGAAGAAGAGAAAACTCGTCGGTATCATACTTGGCATATGCTACAAGAGAAAAAAGAGAAAACAGCAACAAAAAAACACAAGAAATAGCAAACCACACATCGGGTTTAACATAATTTACTGCCAACGTTGCTCTAATAAATCTTGAAGTCCGACAGGGTTTTTCAAGTTGTAATTATGCTATTTCCGACTGCACTTGAATGCAGCTAGCGTCTCTGTCACGTTACTGGGAAATTACTGGGTTTTCCCGGCAGTCTTTTTCTCTCCTCATTTTCTGTCGGGAAAATGTTCAGTTTACTGATAGATACATTATTAAAAAGACCTCCTAAGCAGTCCGACTTTCTCTTAGCCCAACAGAACTACATATTTTAAAATACAATTTAGAAAATGCTATTAAAGCATACTTTTGGCTGTGAGACTGACCATATATGAGATTAACAAAAAATGAATAAACAAATATTAGTACACCTCAAGGTACCTTTATCTCAATAGAACAAGCCTAATTGATCTGTGGGATTCTCTCTGCTTCAAGTCTGTTATAGGAACATTTGTCTGCAGTACTTGAGGCTGAACTCAGCCTGCACTTGAAGTGAGTTACAGCTTCCTTTGTGGGATACTTCCCCCAATCTGACGTCAACTGGATGTGGGATTTTTCCTCCCCATCCCAGCCTCAAGCTAACGCATTCACATGTCAGCTCTTCAGCAGCAACTCGAGGTAAGTCACACATCACAAAACTGGGAAACTTACTGCGCTTGTACAGCATTGATGACCATTTAGTGTGGGCTTCTTTAACAGCTGGTTGAGTAATTGTATGTTTGTGACCTGTAGTTAGTCCGTAAAAGGCAAGAGAAAGCCGAGCCTTGCTTAACAGTATATTCTCATGTTACATTACATTCCTGCGTCTGTGTTATGTAATAGAAACATTCTCGGGAGTCTGTTGTGTTGGAAAACTGCAAAATGTGTCCCAGATAAACACTTCGACTGCTTATGATGCTGGATTGACTGAAGGATGTCGCTTGTCATTCTGTGAACTTCTGGCATGTTTTCTTCTGAGAGTAAAAAGAAAGACAGTGAATGTTTTAACGGGGCAAACTTCACCCCTGGCCTACAAAACTTAAGCCTAATGTTTGAGGTTTAAATCACCTCAGGTCCAAGTCAGGGATTCCTAAACCAGATATGTGGTCAGACGCTCATTTATTTTTATCTTAGTGGGTGGACAGTCTAAAGCCAGGACACAGAAAGTATGTACTCGTGAAAAAAAGGAAGTGTGGCGTTAACAGTTTTTGGTCCTGCGGGAAAAACAAAGAGCAGCACTCCATCTTCATACATGTCCTCCGAGCCGGGCTGAGCAAGGGGGTCGTGACAGTAAGACTGAACTGTGGTACTGTATGTTGTCACTCACTGTGGTTTAACGCTGGTCATCATCGTCCTCATCTTCCTGTCTGCCTTTTGCTCTCAGCATTAGTTGGCATAACAACAAACCATCATATCCATCAGCAATAGATTTCATTTAATGAAAAAGAGTCAACTTGTCTTATGTATCAGTATTCATCTTGGATTTCTTTCTACTTTATTTTGCTTTATGTCTTCTCTCTACTGCAGTGTGGAGGTGAAGCGCGATCACTAAGTTCCAGTTTGTTTGAGCGTAGCATTACTGGGTTTCATGTGCAGGACTGTTTCTTGTCTTTACACTTTGTTTTTTGTACAGATTAAATATCTGTTATTAGTACGCTTCAGAGCCAGGCTAGCTGTTTCCCCCTGCTACCAGTCTTTGTGCTAAGCTAAGCTAATTGTCTCCTGGGTAGCTTATTTACCGTACACATCTGATTGATATCTCTTCTCATCTAATTCAGAGCAAGACAGCAAAGAAGTTTATTTCCCAAAAATCTCAAACTGTTGCTTTAAAGTAACTTTTATGACAAGTCTTTGAACAACAAAATAAGTTTGTTCATGCCCACTACACATTTTATGTTTATCTGACTGCAATATTCTGTATTTTGGAGACCAAACCAACAAAGTTTTCAACTTCCCCAGCCTGTCTGTGGCTTAGACTCAAGCCTAGGGAAGATCTTTAAAAATGGGTCACAAATGTTACTCAAACAGCAGTAAGTATTGCATTTGTGTTCATATTTGGTAATCTAGCTTGACAGCCTCTTTTTCATAATGAAAAAAAAACCAATTCTTCAGAGAAATAAGACATTTTTTGTAGCAAACAAAAACTCTCTTACAGAAAAGTAAAGAAACCTATAAAGCCCATATAAACTTCACTGACCCGCTGGTGGGTCAGTGAGTACAAACTCATGCTGTGCAGCCAAACGATGTTCAAACCCACAAAACTGTGGAGATTAAATTGAAAGTTTCCAAATCTTTTAGGGTGAATCTTGTGCATAAACGATGCACAATTCATTGACAATATTTCCATTTCAGTAAATGGTGCAGCCCTCTTGTGTTTTAATATTTCACTCAGTGTTAACATTATATAGCTTCACTGATGAGCTGAAACAAACAAATACTTATTACGTATGATACTGTCAGACAATGTGGAATAAAAGGATTTTTACTTTAAGACAAAAGAAAAGGGGGCTAATCTGGATGTTAAATATATTCTAGATTATAATTCACTTCTGTTTATTTGTCACAAAAGGCCAAAAGGAAGAATGTAGCAGTCAACTCTGTGCTGGCTTCAAAATGAGGCAGAAAGTCTGATTCCTGCCCTGATATTATTGCCAAACCAGAGAATCTACCCAGACCTTTGTCGAGGCCAAGCTTTCAAAACAATGTTTTCCCTGGAATCTTGAAGCGATTTCCACAGTTATAATTTTCTAAATGTGTGTTATGTGAAATTCAATGTGGGCTCCCAGTGCCAAACATTGTGTCCTGAAGTGCAGGAAGAACACACCCATCACAGAGTGTGTGTGCGTGTGTGAGATAAAGGACTGATCCAAACCAGCTGTCAGTGTGTCCACATCCCCTCTCTTCGAGACAATACTTCATGGATTAGAGACACACAGGGTGCGACCTCAGAACATTTTACTCCAGTATCCAATAACAAGAATCTCCTGTGTGAAAGTTGACCTAGACTGAAAGAGGGCGAGGTTTGTCTACATGGCCCAAGCATTTTATTTTCATATAAACATTTCACTCAGTCATGCTTGATTTAACCGGCAAATTGACTTTTAGCTCAACAATGTCAAGAATAATAACTGTTGTCAAGTTCATTTTCAAAAGAAGCAAAATGGTTGAAGTCAGAAGTTGTTGTTCAGATTAACTGAAGTAAAAGAAGCTGAAACATGGTGAGGAAAAATGTGTTACCATTTGATAAATTACATAAAATCCCTCATAGAAAGCAACAAAGAGCAATGGAAGACATTAAGATCCTTAACTTAAAGGGGAACTCCACCGACTTTACCCTTCATAGTCTGTTTACAGTTCTTGGGAAGCATACAGCATATGAAAAGAGTTGTATTAAGCCTTTTGTGACTTCAGAGTGACTTGTGCAAAATCTGATATGTTGCCATAAGTGATGTCACTACCCAACTCAATATAAAGTGAGTACAATCAGCTCCACCTCTAACAGCTACGACATTCAAACTTACACATCAATGCGTCATTAATAATAATCCAATAATACATATTTATTTCTTCTTATTTTATTTATTTATCTATATATGGGACTGTGCACATCGATCTACATTTGCTTACACAACAAAAAGTGACAAATGATAAAAGTCAATGAAATAAAGAGCGATAAGAAACTGGAAGAGATTTAACACATTGTCCGAATATATTTGTACTTTTACCTATAAGTATAATTCTAAATGCAGAACTGTTACTTGTCACAGAGTATTTAAACATTGTGGCATTGCTCCTTTTTCCTACTATTACTAGTACTTCTTCCACCACTAGTTTTCACACAGACCAAAACTTTATATGCAGTAAATGCAGTGTGATGAAAGTCAGTTGGAGATTAAGGGGTTTGATCTTAGCGGTAGTGTGTGTGTGTGTTTCTCTTATTTATTACTTTCTTTCTGATATTGAATGTTTTCTTTTCTATAGGCTCAGGTATATGTACCTGAACACCTCATATCATCACATCCACACATCAACACCAATCAAAAATGCTGCCTGAGACTCTCCTGCAGCAGTGATGCCTGCCGTCAGCCCTCCCACCCCTCTCCTCTGTGTGCTGCTCTGTGTGTCGGTGGCTCTGCAGCGCTCTGACCTGCGTCTGGCTTACGTGACCCACAACAGCTTTTTCTACTACTCCTGCAGCCAGGACCCGCAGCCCTGCAGCGTCTCCTCACTTACAGACTGCAGATGCAAGGACATCCAGGTTTCCACGCTGCACCACCCGCAGTCGCACTCGTCCCCCATCTTCCGGATGAGACGTTTAACGGTTTGGTTCACGTCGCCATTAAACACGGCTCGTCTGCTCAACAACTCCGAGGTAAGACACCTCACTCTGATTCACTGTGGCCCCGGAGGATCTGAGCCACCCTCTTCCTCCCTGGAAGGACATTTTGCCGTGCAGCACCTTGAGAGGCTGACAGTGGTGAACCTGGAGAAGATGCCGGTTCACCACTGTCCAGATGCAAACAGAGCCTGGAACATAGACTCAAACAGTGACCCTGACAGAGATAATGGTGCTCACCTTGACACTAATAGATACAAGAAGGATAAAGACACAAACCTGGACATGACTGTGAAGAGAGATTCCTTGGATTTGTCCTCGCTCCACTGCCAAGACATCTTCCTGGGCAGGGAGCTGGGAGCACCGTTTCACGAACAGGCCAGACTGGGAATCATCCACAGCTCCGTGCTGGAGTGGGGAGCAGTGGTCAAAGCCTACACGGTTCAGACACACATAGACAATGACGGCGTGCTGCCGTTCCCTGATCTCCACCTGCCAAAATTACCAGAGACATCTGTCATATATGTCAGCTTTGTGTACTGATGAGTTACTTTGCAGGAGGAAGATGATCTAGTGTTCAGGACCTGCAAACAATCACTTTCTTGCTCACCAGGGATCCTACATTTGGGATTATAATTTGAGTCTTTTTTTCTTGCAGGCCTCCGATTTACTAAATAAGTGGATAACTCCAATGTAAACACAGGATTTTGCACACACACGCAAACCCAAGCAAAACTAAATTAGATTATTCTTATCCTATAGATTTAACTGTAATTTCCCCAAGTGGCCAGATAACTTTGCACAGCTGTTTATCAGCATTACAAATATATATCAACTAATGAGGGACCAGAGTAGCCTGCCAACCCCCTCCAGCTGACGTGTCTTTTGTTTTTAAATGTTGGTTGTGAAATGAAAATGGTGGTCGGGTGTGTCTGTTAACCATTTATTCGCCCCTTGTTTTTCTACCACAAAGACAGAAAATGTGAGCGTCCACCATGAAGTGCATCCCACTGAAGCTCTGATCCGGTTGCTGAATTAACACTGAATATAAATCTGCTGCCTGTTTTTTCAGCTTTTCATAATGTGCTTGACAGATGTTGAGACCGGTTTACTTGTAGGCTAAATGTCATCGCTGGAGGGAGGACATTGAGCTTATTTGGTCTTTGTGCAGCATAAATCCCACCAAGCTCTGCTCTGGCATTCCTACAGCTGACCTCTGACCTCTGTGAGAAAGAAAGGAGAGATTTTCTCCTCTGGGATCGATTAATCGTCTTAAATGTGAAATGCATGTTTGGTTCCAGGATTCGACCACAAGATGGCAGCAGATACATTTCAGTCAAAGAGGGAAGTGTTTCAGAAGGACTGAACTGACTGATAGCAGGAGGAAAAAACGTTTTTTGTTTTTTTTGTTTTTAAAGTCTACAACTCTTAAAAGAATCCAGCTAACCTTAAATTCAGCAAATATGTCGTGACGTATCTCAGCACTTTAAAAGCCTGTGAGGAATATTGTTTGTTAGGATGGAGGTATAAGAGTTAATAAATGATGGCATATTTATTTGTTTACAAAAATGAAATAAACAATTTCATCACTTGCATTTGTGTAAAACAGAAACAGAAATAAATTATTTACTCATCACTTGGGAATTTAACATGATAGATATTGTCCAAAACTTGATTTGTCCAAAGTTGCAAGTTAAACCATATCTTGTAATGTATTTAATGTTTACAATATGAGGTATAAACGAATTGCATTGTGGAGGGAAATCCACCTAAAGTCATATTTTAAAAGTGTGACCAGAAACAATTTGAATATTTTTTTGGGATATTTGTTTGACATCACTGATCATTGTGAGATACAGCTGCATTTGTCCGGTTAACGTCTCGTGTGTCTCGTCAGTCTGATAATGAGTCCTGTTTATACATGTGTATGTGTGTGTGTGTGTGTGTGTGTGTGTGTGTGTGTGTGCTGAGTGTGCGCTGACACCTGCTAGAGAGCCGCTTATTTGCATGATAAACGTGCATCTTGTTCAAAGCCCCGTGAATGCAAACTGATGTCGCCTGTTGATCCTGCACCTGAGAGGTCAGCACACCACCCCGACGCACACTACGGGGGCAATTACCGGAGAAATCCCCGGCGGCGGCGGTGAGGCAGACGGGCTGCTCACAGAGAGACCGGCCGCTCTCCTTATGGGAATCCTGAAGGTTGGTGTGAACCGTGACCTCCACTTGTGCTAATCGGAAGACAAACTGCCGCCTGTAAAAACAAATCATTTACACGTTCAGTCTGATACTCGTGATGTATTGAGCACGCTCAATGCACACTGTTAATATTTATGTCAGTCTGAAAAAAGTGGACAGGCCGAGAGTAAATCGGATTGATTTTAGGTGGGCTCTCCCTCCACTGCACCCCTCCAACTGTGAGTCTTTAACCACGCTGCCGCCGTCTCCTCACCGGCAGTTTAGCAGTAAAACATTTTTTATAATCAGACGTTATTGTTCGCCGCCTCCTTGTGGGAGATGCGCCCATGTTCATTTTTTAAAAGGGCAAATCAGCCATAATTCAGTTTATAAACTGCAGCGCGCCGGGGAGAAATGCCGGGATGAATATTCATTAGAGACCGTCCGAACTGCCACGCTCGGTGATTCATTGGGCATATGTAAATATCACTCACTTTAATTGCCCCTAAACTGACTCAACATAATGTTGTCATTAGCAAATTATTACTTATTTGTGATACTAATGGTACGGTATGGCGTCTCGTGCTGCAAGCTTCACATATATGATTGCAATTACAGCTCTTTTTATTCACAGGCGGACTGCGGAGTCTGATGGATCTGCTGCGTGTGTGTGTGCGTGTGCATGTGTGTGTGTGAGGCTAAGGTGCCTACAATTAATTTCACTGACACATGCACGGACGATTTCAGTCGATCCAGTCATTAGACACAAACACAACACACGCACATCACATACAAACTGAACTCAGGACGGTTTATGGACATTTTAATGTTTTTGTTTTATTTTTTATGTATGGCTCTCTGCATCATCTGGACTGACTTCCAAATTATCAGGAAATTATTTCTCCCCTCAAATTTCTTAAACCTAAATTTAGTTTCGTATCCAGTAATTCTATCACCATTAGTTACAAAAAATAAAAAAAAGTTATCTTAACGAATAGAATAGGCATGTATTTGTGTGTATGGCCTATAAAAAACAAATACATTTTGTGTTTGTTGTGCTTATTTTGTGTAATTAATAAAATGTAATTAATAGCATCAGAAAAATTGAATAATGTCCTTAAATATGTGTGCAAAAAGAATAGGCAATCAAAACGTCTTTTTATTTCATAAATGACCATGACTGAAATTACACATTTGAATATATCGTTTTGAATACTGACTTCTGTATCTAACAGAATCCTTTAGTTCAATACAATTTAGCTGGAATCTGCATTAAAAAACACTTGTGAATTAAATTACTTCCAAAGAGGAAGAATCAACATTTTGATCATGCAGAGAATTATTTGATAGTTTGATATTTGCAGTTCTATCTTGATGTTTGCTTACCAAATTAAGTTTTGTAATACATTTGGACAAAATAAAATCACAAATCTAAAAAAATTAGATTTAGCAAATACTGTACCCGGTCCTGGTATCTTACTGGTCTGAAATGGCCAAATTCAAACATATCTTGTGTTTTAGCCAGTTGTGAAGAAAAGTTTACCAATACTCATGGAGAAAATCCTAAATACGCTGCTGTCTAGAAATGTTTGCCTTTGTCTTAAATCTCCTTAAATGATCCCCTAAAAACAAAAGTGACTCATTTTATGTTAATCAGAGGTAAAACGCTCAGGGGTTAATTACACTTTGCGGAATTACAGTTGTGAGATTTATTCATTAAACACAAAGAAAGTTAAGTTTCAGAAAACAAAGCTCGGCATCAGCTTGGCTTTTAAAAAATATATATAGATATTGTTGTATTTTTTTTAAAGAAAATACCCTCCCTACTTGTCAGTCTGCACTACACGACACGGTGTGGAGTCGTTTTATAGAGGCAGCAGCAGTTTGAAACAACAACCATAACAAAACAGGCCCACAAAACAGAGGGAGAGAGAGAGAGAGGGACAGGCAGGGACAAATAATGATGTGTGTGTGTGTGTGCGAGCGCTTATGTGTGCATCTGTTAAAGAGTGTGAGGGAGCTAATAAAGTAATGTGATGGATGATCTCCTTTCTCCCAGAGGGACCAGCACCATGTAAATTGCCCCGCACAATGCATTATGGATAAGGCAGTTGAGATTATAGCTTGTTAATGTGTCCCTCCCTCGTCCCCTCCCTCCTCTCTCCCCTCTCTTCTTGCATCTCCCTCTCTCTCTCTCTCTCTCTCTCTCTCTCTCTCTCTCTCTCTCTCCCTCTCTCTCTCCATCCCTCTGCTTCGGCTCGGGCAGAGACATGGTCACCTCATTGTCGGGCGCGTGGGTCTTTTAGGTGCAGATGGAGAGGAGCTGTGCTGCAGCGATCTGCCAGGCTTAGTGGAGTAAATTTGTGTATCTGTGTGTGCAACTTATATTACTCACGTTGTGGGGATTCAGTCACATCACCAGGACTCGTCTTCGAAAGAGCTGGTCCCCACAACGTAAACTGAGGGTTAAGATTCGTTTTTTTGGTTACAGTTAGGATTAGGTTTAAGTGTGTGTGTGTGTGTGTGTGTGTGAGACAGACAGCGAGCCAGGCAGCCAGGCAGCCAGCAGAGACAGTCCATCGGCAGGGGCCAGGACTGTGGACATATGTCTCCTCCCACCCTCCCTCCCTCCCTCCCCCACCCTCACCATTCCTCCTAAGGGGTTGCGAACCCCCCGCAACCTCCCTCCGTCCCCCTTTAACTCCCCCATCCTCCAACACTCCCCTCCCTCCACCTTGCAGGCCTGTCCAGGGACCAGTCGGGCCATCTGTTGAAGCAGGACCAGAGGAGCTGGTCTAGAGTGATACTGCATGGCGATGTGGCTAGCCTGGCTGTCGCTTACTAGCAGGGGTATTGTATGCGTGTGTGTGTGTGTGTGTGTGTGTGTGTGTGTGTGTGCATGAGATGGAACGTGTTGGATGCAGGGTGTGTCAGGGCATGCAGGGTAGATGCTCCCTCGTATATTTGTCCAACAAAAACAAATTGTGTATTTTTGGTGGGACTTTCATCATTTACGCTCCGTCGTAAAGCAACATACCATTAAACACTGAGCCTACATAAGTTATTAATGAGAAAACAACACATTATTTGTGTAAAGCCTAATTTATAAGCAATTAAAGACCAGTCTAAATTGACTACACTGAGAGGATTGTTGTCCCTTTCAGGCATACACCTCGTGACGTTTATCTGACGGCAATTTAACTCGTCGGTCTCATGTCTGAATAAGCAAGTCTGAAGAATTGAATGCAGCCAGATTAACGTAAACGCTGCTGCAGAACAAGGCTAAATATGCACAGAGAGAGATTAAATGTACGACTTGTGCGTCCTTTTAACATCTCTGTAATAAATGTATTATCTGAATCATCGTTTTATATGAACAAAATCTGTTCAATAATCTACAT
This sequence comes from Anarhichas minor, assembly GCF_050575085.1. NCBI lineage: Eukaryota > Metazoa > Chordata > Actinopteri > Perciformes > Anarhichadidae > Anarhichas > Anarhichas minor. The sequence continues at coordinate 2,984,977 of NW_027466500.1, forward strand.
TGTTTGAAGTTATGTATTCGATGTTTGAAAACGACTTCTTATTCGTGTGAGGACGAACGTTAGCTGCCTTACTTACTTTGAGTCTTGTAATTACAACATGTGGCCACAGTGGTCGCTGTAAGCTCATATTTTTAAATTGAATGTTTATTTTTTTAAGATTGATTTCCTACTTTTTAGTCGGCAGTTCCTTTTATTTTGGTGCAATGTGAAAATCAGTTTGCAGAGACCTAAAACTTGCTTGTGCTAATTTATCACAGTGAATATTTAGTCAACGTTACATTTTTCATACTTGTTTTTTGTACATTTAATAAGGACGGTCTGAGCAAAAGAGTCACATTCTGAAAAAGAAGCACGATCACATTTACTTTGCTCTCAGTAAATGAAACCTTTTATACAAAGAACCAGCAAATCTGGTTCATTGTGGAAAAGGATGCTGTGGATTTAGGGATCACTTGCATCACAAATGTTCAAATCTGAGCTACTGAAGCATCCTGTAGCTGCATGACCATGTGACCAAAAATAAAAGGGGACACAATTTTACTGTGATGGACCATCTTTCTCAAGTAAGTTTCAAGTCAAAGCGTTCATAGTCTGACTATCGACTAGGGATGAAACATATGCAGTCTGAACTCAACATTTAAAACCAGCTGCATGGTCCTTTAAGCAGTCGAATAAACAAGTGTACGGGAACCAGCAGGAAAATGGCTGAACGATCCCACTGAGAGCTCAACACCTGCACACACTCAGCTCACCAAAACAGCTGCTCTGATACACTGTGGTGTTTTGGAGATCTGCTGGTCTTTGTTTACTCTTTGTGACTTCAATAATCTGTAGGAATCATAAACCTGATACATTTGACTGCATTTGCATATGTAAGTAAAGCTGCGGCATTGAACAGATTATCCATTTCTAGACATGTAGATGGGTTTCTTTTCTATTAAAAACATTCAAAAGCGTTCTCATATGCCATAACAAATAAAGAATAAAGAGATGTAAACCCTTGCACACTAGAGTTGCAACAATTACTCTTATTACAGACGAATCTGTCAATAATTTTCCATCTGTAATATGTCAGGAAATAATCGAAAATAAATATTCAAATGTCATGTTTTCTGTGCAAAATTCAAAGACGTTCAATGTGTATGATGTGAATCAGAGAAAAACAGCAAATCCTCGCATTTTAGAAGCTGGAATCAGAGAATTTAACAACTGATCTGTCAATTGACGAATCAATTAATCAACTAACTGTTTCAGCACCAGACAAGTGTTTTCACTGTCCATGCCGACAATGCAGGGCAGATTCTCCACAACCTTGAAATGGGTTGTAATGGGGGTTTGAATCATGTAGCGTGTTCCCAGCTCAGCGCGTCTTATTCTGTCTATCTAGACTAAGCCAAGCGAGCATAGCAGGTCTGGTGTGTGTGTGTGTGTGTGTGTGTGTGTGTGTGTGTGGACCCTCCGCGTCTGTGAGTGTGGGTGGTTGCCTCCACCCATTAGAACGGGTCATCTCTCTCTCATGGAGAGTTTTCACGGCTGTGGAGCGGATTAGGAGCAGGGAGATAGGAGGAGGAGGAGGAGAGATTATTGGGCAGGCTGGAAGAAGGAAGGAGAGAACGACAAAAAGAGAGCATTAGCATCTACACTTCAGCATTTGTTTGTGGTATGTAGCTGACACTCATCCGGAGTGCCCGGGTTTACAGTGCGTACAAATGGAGGAACAAGTGAATGCTGGCATCTCATCACAAGTGGCCTTTTGACAAAGAAGAGGGGAGGTCTGAAGAGAAGAGAGAGGAGTTTGTTGGGTTAAAGAGAGACCCTCCTAACGCAGTTATAATTACATATTTATACCACAACTCTTAAAAAGAGAGGAAATAGGATTGTTTCCCATCCAACTGTCAGGTTAATTCTATGCAAACATAAGTTTGTGACCAAAAGCTGGGCTTAAGTTGTGCATGTTGTTGATGATTTATTCTTTGATTCAATTTTCAAAGCCAAATAAATGCTGCAAACAAACATCTACTTGCCACACTCTCACGGTGTGTCCGTGATATCTGTGACATTATTTTCACACATTGCACATTTTCTTCAAAATGTGAACAAATACACATTTTCTAGTCAATATCTTCAACATCCCATACTTAGTTTTAAACACTGTACAGCTCTTTTCATTTTAAAACATTTGTTTTACATATTTTTACTGTACATTTCATATTTATGATTCTTGACTTTTGCCGTACTATTTGTATTTATTTTCTCTTTCTTACTTACTTATATTTGTTGTAACCGTTATGCACCAAAATACCTACAAAAATCGCTTGCATGTAGTGAACTTTATTTAGAAATACAACTGCTTTACCTGATGACGGTCTAAAGACAGAAACGTGTGTCCAAATAAAGTTTATCACAAGTAAAGGACGATGTGCAGGAATTCCCTCTTCTCTTGCCTCGGGACAACAACTCAACCATCTATAAGAAAGATTCCTTGTACTGTATGTAAAAAATACACTTTGTAATAAACCTGTGTCTGATTTTTGATTCTGAATCAGATATTTTACAGGATATATATGATCAAAAGTTATTTTTTTGTTGTGAAATAAACTTTTCTTCAGGCCAACAGCTCAACAAAAAAATAGTATAAGCTTGGATGATAAAACAAACTATATTGGTGTTATCTTACGAGAGAAAGCACGGAAAAGGGAAAGAAAGTATATGTACATATCCATCTTATACTTTATACACACCATACTTTTGTCTTAATCACATGCATGTTAAACATAAAAACATTTATACAGGTAAAAATAATGTTTATTCTATGTCTTCTCTGTATTTTTCATGGGCCAAGAATGTGGTCTACGTTAGACTGGTCCCTTGACGCTGACATTGTATTGCATTGTTACCAACCTGTATTATTAGTGTATGTATGCTAAACCATTTGCAGGTGCACCATAGAAAGCTATTTACTGAGCTGACTTTGAGACCTAACATCATAAAACACCAAAAGATAAATTACATATTTTAGCTTTAAGACATAAGTTACACAAGTTACCCTCATAGCTTTTAGGACCGTCCTCTGAATCTAGACATATTTTTTCCAGATTATGAAATAAGGCCTATTTTGTTGCTGCTGTCATGAACTCAAATTTCAAAATAACCCTCTAGCGTCTAATGCGTCTCAAATCTGAGTGAGTTGTAGTAGAGTTATAACCTTCAACTGTATGTTAACAAAGTGTGTAAAACACATCAGAAAACACCTGTCAACATGCCACATCACACGGTCACCATAATAAACAAAACCGACCACCTTAAAGTGTCATCATGTCCCATCTCATATCCATAATGAATTGCTGTTTTGACAGTCAGAGATGCTTTAATGAGAAAATATTAACTTTCTTTATGGAATGTTTACTTCGCATCTTAGCGGGTTTCTGAATAGAGCCTGAAGGTGATTAAAATTAAAGTGAACCAAACATTAAACCAGACAAAGTTTCTCATTTACAATTAGAGTTTCTTAACTGCTGTCTTCCTCATTCACACACACACACACACACACACACACACACACACACACACACACACACACACTGGAGGAACACCAGTCGCCAGTTGGTCTTAAAGAGGCAAATTCCGCCGCAGCATTTTCTCAACATCGTAAAGCGTCTGCCGTTAAAGCGATGTTTTTTCAATCCGTCTGCTCTCCCTGACACTTCCAGATAACATTGGCGTTAGGCTGATTTGGAGGAATTTGCACACCATATGCTGCTGTGTCAAACACCTTCATTTAAACGGGCTATGGCTCTGCATTCCCTAATAGCAGCATCATTGGAGCTTGTTTATCTAATGCGCCTGTTAATGTTATTTATTGAGAGTCTGCCCGCTATCCGGTTCCTCCATGCATGCTAAGGAGACAGACATAAGATATGCAAATACTAACGTCGGCCCAACTTCACGGCAGTAAAACAGAGCATTTGCATTTGATGTAGCACATAATAAACGGGTTATTAGCATTTTAAATGCGTCAAACTAACTTGAAAAATGTGGCCTGTGCTGGTGTGGTTTTTATTATTGCTGCGTGCAGTCAAAACACACATACACATGCCACACATGCCTTCAAACACGTACAGAAAAGTGTGCATGAGCAGACACATAAATATAAAGCTGCTGTACACAGGCGCAAACTGGTGTCACAAGGCACAGCGTCACAGGACAGATGATGCGTTTGATGAAGTTGTTTCTCTGCCTCTTCCTCTCTCACGCCATAAAGTTTCTCTCAGAGCATTAAAATATGCAGACGATTCATTTCGTCGACGATTCATCCTCCAGGCCCCAGAAAACGAGGTCTGGTTTCAGCTTTGATGACCTGCGCAATGAACAATCTGACTTAACAGTAACTACTGTTGTCTGTGCACCAGGCCTGCTGGTGATTTGTGAATGAACCTTGAGTGAGAGAAATGTTGACCTATGAACATATTGAAACACAAGGTCACCCCCTGAAAAACTGATTTAAGAAAGTATGACACATGCTGAAATGGTACCAAAGAAAAGCAGAGCAAAGATACTTTTTACACATTTGATTTAATAGTCAAATCAATTAATTTATAAAACCCAATATCACAAAACCACAAATTTGGCTCAAGAGACTTTGCAATCTGTAAAGAATCCGACACCCTCTGACCTCTGACCTCTGACCCCTGATTCAAATAAGGTAGAACTTCTCCCGGAAAAAACTTTAAAAGGGAAGAATTGAAGACATGCAATAGATGTCGCGTGTACAGAAATGATCAATGTAGTACAATTAAGGCATGGGAGCTTTTTTGAAAATTATAGATGTTTAATTATGTTTGTACTTAATATGCAATCATGCATTCTCATTATGGCTACCCAACATATACGGCGTTTCTTTGGACAGTTGGTTGTGGACAACCTGAGAGACGGAAGCAAATGAACGGTGAGAAAATCGGAGCGAGGGAGAGCGAGCACAGAGCGCAGGAGGAGAGCTGCCTGAATTGGTTTTTCATTAGCAGTTAATGATGTGATAATCTCTCTAACAGTAAGCAGGCCGCACACCCTGCAGGCTGCAACACTCTAATGGAGTGTGTGTGTGTGTGTTTTTTCCTAATGGTGTGGCTGCAGTCCTACATACATTGTTTGTTTGCATGAGAGCACTGTATGTATTTGTGAATGTGTGCATGGTTACAACCCTGTGTGTGTGATGATCTTGTTATTGATTGAGATGGATGGACACACGGACACACACAGACACACACACACACACACACACACACACACACACACACACACACACACACACACACACACACACATGCACAACACGGCCAGACCTGATCCCAACTTTCCTCTCTACATGTAACCCCGCTCACACACCCTCACCCCATCACACCATCCTAAATCCTACATGTTAATCTCTCTCCTTCTCTCTCTCTCTTTCTCTAAAACGCACACAAACATACTCGCTTTCATTCTCCGCTTGCAGAGACCCCTGCTTCATTTTCTGGTCATGTGCACCCATTGCGAGGGGGCGAAGCGGACACAAAGTGACACAGGGAGCAGCATGGGGAGGAGAGGGGGGCGAGGCTGGAGCTGCAGCCTGAAAGGAGGCGATGGGAGGTGTCCGATTGTCCCGCGCTGAAAGGGACAGTTAAAAGGAGAACCTTGTTGCAAAAGCTGGTGGGCCGGGCTGGAGGCTAGTTAAGTGCTGGTGGTGTGTGTAGCTGTGTGTGTGTGTGTCTTTGTCTGCTTGTGTCTGAGTGAGTCCAATGAGGAGGAGGAGGGTGACTGATGACCGAGGTGAGGATGATACTGGAGATGCTGATTATAAATGTTAAAGGAATAGTTTGACAATCTGGGAAAATAATGATACCACTCTCAAATCTGTCCGTTTAGTGTGATAAAGCTACAGCGATCAGCTGGTTAGCTTAGCTTAGCATAAAGACTGGAAACAGAGGGAAGCAGCTCGCCTGGCTCTGTCCAACGACAACAAAATCTGTCTCTAAAGCCCACTGATCTACACGTTATATCTTGTATGTTCAATTCGCATATAAATGACAAAATAAATTGTAAAAACGACATGCCAGGCAACCAGTGGAGAATCCAGGAAGTTACTAGTCATGGCCGACACATAGCCTCCTGTAAAACGTTAAAAAAAACCAACGTTTTTACACTTTCAGTTTTTGTACAGATTAAACAAACAAGATACCAGATCCCGATTTCCTTTGGTTTCAGTCTTTGTGCTAAGCTAAGCTAAGCGAACCAACTTCTGCTCATGGCGTCATATTTACGGGTAAGAGTGGTGTCCATCTTCTCATGTCATACTCTCCTTCAGACTATGAAGAAGCGTACCTCCGTTTTTGAAACATTGCACTCCATTAAAAGGGAAAATAATGTTAACTGATGAGAGACTTTTAAGTGGCTAAAATCCAACGTGATCTTACTGGTTTACGTAAAATGACCCCAACCTCTTAACACGTTTTCACATTTCTGTGAGATCAGGGAGGTAAGATCTGACGTTGAATCTGGATTTAAGAGCTCTTGCATATTGCAATATTCAAAACTGAACTAAAAACAAAATATTTCTCTTTTCAAAAGAGACATTTAAGAAATACACACCTCGAGCAGCGCATCCAGATGAAGAGAAAAAACAAGACAGAAAACTTGTTTCTGTTTGATAAAACTCATCATCAACATGCTTCAGAAAGCTTTGAGACACCACATTTGTATCAGAGCATGTTCAAACAGAACGCAATAAGAACATGAAGGTATGTTTCTTCATTACGGAAATGTTAATTTGACTTGTTTTTGCCTAATTAACGCCAATGTCTTCCAAGAACAAAACAGCCCCACAAATATTAATTAGGAACTCAATATTCATGTTGGTGGAGATGGTTGTGAGGTCTGTAATTAATGAGCTTTTAATTGTTTGATCGCCTCCTTAATTAAAGGCTTGCTCTAATTTGAAGATTTGTTTACTTTTCACAAAACAAAAAGAATGAGAAAGACAGAAATCTTATTGATAGTCTCTTTTAAACAGAATTCACCCAAGGAAGGAAAAATAAGTCTTTTAAAAGTTACCCAAACATTTCTGAGAGGTGCAGTACATCTTCTTACTTTTTACTGCTTTAATTGAAAATAAATGAATCTCAGAGGTACTTTCGGGTTTCACTCTTAGATCTCAGTGCTCGTGTTGCTGTCTTCCATCTGCGGATAGAATGCTTCAACCTTTGTGAAATCTCTTTTTGTGAAACTTCAAACTGTGTTTGATGGCATCTTTGACGGGCAAAATGAAAGGAGTACAGATCAACGCTTACACATCCATTCGGCATAATATGCTGCAGACCTGATTCGAAAAAAAGCTTCATATTAATATTTTATACAATCTTAAAATAAACAACATGAACTTCCATCCAAAGAGAGCTCAAATATTCCGACTGGACCTTTCAGACAAAGTAATTTATGTCAAACAAAACAAACAAAGAAACACGGTGCAGGCAAACAAGCAAAGTTTTTGTTATTCCGTTTGACGATATACATTAAATCAATCTCTACAGAGCTAAACAGATAATTCCCTTTGAAGTCCCTCAGGAGTTTGTCGTCCTCAAGAACTTATAGAACAATAGACAACAACAGAAAAATGCTTAATATATGCATATTTCTGACCTGGGAGTTATTGACTTTATTCCATAATATAGTTACATACAGAAAAAATAAACAGAAATAAAGTTATAATATAATGGTTGTATACAATACAAAAACAATAAAGTGATGAGTAAACAAATATTAGAACAAATAATAAGCATTTTATGTCTCCTCAACTCGTCATATGTAATACAATTTTTTGGTCTTTCTGCTTCTTTCTGCTGCTATTTGTTCCCCAGTTATAATAATGATGGCCCCAATTTTTTTAAATTAATAAGTTAGTGAGACCATCTTTAAAATGCTGACAATGTCATTTGAAGTCATCATTTTTTTGAAGACATTTTATTAATATTCTTAATTGTACTTAGCAGCAGTCATAACTTCTGATAGTCAGGCGTGTTTCCTCCATCCACTATATATATATACAATATATATATACATATATATGTATATGTGTATTTATATATATATATATATATACAGTATATATTCTATATTGTCTTTAAAACACCCTGCAATATGTTGAATGCAAAAACAGATGGAAACATGTCTCACTGCCTGTCATATGATTTATAGGTAATTTAGAGGTGTGAACATTCTGTCTGTTTGTATTTGCACTGCTGGAACATTAGTTAGGATTTAATTCCTCTCCGCTTTAGGGCAAGGCAACATGACACATTCTTGGCTTTCAGACCACTGGGTTGATTCAGGTAAAGCTTTGCCTCAAGCTTTTTTTGAAGCTGGAACAGAACGTTTCTCATAACTGAGAAGGGAACAGATTTGTGAGGTGTAACTGTTTGTATTTCAATTCGACAACATGACATATTCCCAAAAGCAAAACAAGATGTAGCGTTGACATCTTGATGTAACAACAACTCACAAGGCCAGCTGAGCACAATTTCAAACAGAAAAGATGACAAATGAAGTACATGAAAGACTGAACTGGTTATTTAGAAGGCGTCTGGATGTTTCAGTGAGATTGCACAAATATGATAAAGACAAATTGCTAACGTAATCAAATCCAATGGGATTACTAAAACAGAAACAAGGTGCTCATATTAAATCATTTTCAGAACACTAAGAACAGTACTTTTTAGAATAGTATTTGAATGGCTCCAATTGCCAAAGACAATCAAAAACAGTAACTGAAACTAACTATTTCTTCAAGATTTTACAACCATTTCGAAAATATTCGTAAATGCAACAAATATTAATTTACTTTAAGAGCAACCTTGACACCTTTGAGCTGCCACCTTGACCTTGTGTCTCCCTCTGAGTGATGGCGAGACAGCCGCCTACTGTCTTCACATACTGCTGGAGGGACGCCTCCATTGACTGTTTACTGCCCTGAGCTTGTTAGAGGGGGTCTAGTGGCCCACCCAGGAGAGAGAGACGGAGAGGAGATTGGTTGCTTCTGGAGAACGTCGGTTCACTCCTCTGATGTAGTTAAACCATTAATATACGGGTGTATACTTTTTTAAAATCCTGTTAGGTTTTATGGACTGCGATAGAAATTACATTTAGAAGACGGAGCAACATTGTTATTCATTTGGAATTGTGTTTGTCCAACTCCAATATTCACTCTCTTTTAGCTCTGTTTTTGGTCTCCACCAACTCCTGAGGGAAATATCTGTCTCTTTAGCTGCTAGATGCTCAGCTATGTTCACCAGCTATAGTCACTTATACTAGTCACCTATACCCGTCAAAGACTGAGTCAGGACCACAAGTATAGGGTCACAGGAGATTTAATTGCTCGACAATTAAATTTGCTGAATTTCTTCCAGTGTTTTATTTAAAATGTATATCTGCAGTTCACCTTTAAGCCACATGAGGGAGTCTAAATGTTCATATTGTTATAATAATTGTATCTAATATGAAAGGTTCGCGTAGTTTGTTTTACTGAAAGCTACATAGTCGCTGAGTCGCCGTTGAAGTGTTAATCAAGCGCTCGCGTAGAGATGCTGTTAAATAACACAGAGAACTCGCAAACAGCATTTTTTTATAAAACTGAAAAGGGTGAAACAAAAACATGTGATTGGTTGACGCTTCACCGCGTCATTGGAGCACATGGAAAAAAGTTGAAACCAGCTAAACTTGATTTTTGGCGGGTCACGCATGTCACACGGTGACTCGCTCAATAAATGCTCACTCTGACTCTTCAGTGTTCGCACAGAAAGACACGTGTAGATGCTCTTCACCCACATAGCTACACACTAAATGATCACTTTTATATTACTCTTGGGTTATTTACCCAAACTAATAATGTTGTTATTTTGATCCAATGTTAGACACAACAAGCTCGAGTTGTACCATAAAACTGTCACAAATTCAGTTAGTTGTACAAAACGATGTGCACGACACTCAAACATATAATCGGCATTCAGTAACAAACAGTAGCAAGTTTTAAAAAAGCTTTATTATAACAGTTTCTAACCATAATAACACTGAAATTGAGTCAAAACTACCTATTGTATTGGGTGGTTTTCTTCCCATGGATACTGTGTGTAGGTGAACCCAGTTTTGACTAAAAGTTTCACCCATTTACTATAGCTGTCCTTTTGCTGCCCAGGAAACTGATGTGAGAGGGCAGCGAGCCACTTATGAAAGAGATAAAGATTAAAAGAGAGAAGAGAAGATGCAAGTAGAAACTAGAGAGAAGAGACAGTACGCGAGAAAGAGTGTGAGAGGAGGAGAGAGGGGAAGAGATAAAAAAAAAAAAAGATCCGAACAGAGGAATAAAAGGAAAGCGAGGAGCTTACGCGGTGAAAAGAGCACATTAGGGGCGACCTGCTGCGACAGTAGTGTGGGGGAACGGTGAATAACTGCCTCCACTTAGACCAGTGTCCTGGTGGTGTGGAGCCAGGGGCCTCAGATGGACTTACACTCAAAAAAAAAAATAAAAACACACCAGAAGCTAAAGAAACTCATCCAACGGCATGTATTCCTCCACAAACTGATACCTGTCGCACACATGTTCACATACCTCCTCTGTGAGCTCTCCCCTGCCCCTCTCATTCACACATTTCTCCACATTGGCCGGATTAGGAACACTTTCTCTTGGGTGTGCGAGGCTGCCCCGCACACAAAGAAACACTTGGGGACAGGATTAGTAGGCTTACAGCGGATTCACATATGTCCAGTTCAAGCAATTGGTATTCAAAGCTTTACACTTTCAAATGCCACCAAGAGAGAGCAAAGCCGACCAGCGCTTTTCTTTGCATTGGCAGCACCTTTATGAGAAGGGCTCTTTTGCTGGGCCAACAATGAGGCCGTGAATACACATTTTTACTGTTCTACCAGGGGGATCTCATTGGCGAAGTATGGAGCAGAGAGCAGAGTTTGAGACAGACTTTATTATCCGAGTTTGAAGTGCTGTGTGTGTGTGTGTGCGTGTGTGTGTGCAGACGGATGGATGGAAGGATAGACAGATGGATGGATGGAGGGATGCTGAGGTGCTGGTCAGAGGAAGAGTGCTTCAGTTACTTCCACATGTTATTGTTTGGCGGCCCGTTCCTCCACTCCACCTCCACAAAACAGATCTGGAGGAGACTCTTCAGAGTGGAGAGAACGCTCTCAGCAGCTCAATATAGACAATACTGACTCAATTTAATGTATTCTCCCAATATTTGAACACAAAAGCGCCTTCTGAGATCTGTCTGTTTCCTTGATGAATCAATAAAATGAGTTTTATGATCGATAAATGTTCTAAATTGGTTTGTTGCATTGTGAAAATGCAGGGTGACTGATTTCAATTTATTCTGTGACAGTTTCTCATGTTTAATACATAAAATGTGTCCTTATTTTGTATTTTTAGATTGTTTTTATGAGTGTGAATGAAGGGTTTGTATTTAGCCCAAATTTCCCCTTGAGGGTCAAGTAAAGTATCTTTAAATCCTTGAAATTATATGACTATTGTGAGCCGTTTTTTTCTTTTCCATATTTTGATTGTCATCTACATTTTAAAATAATTAGTGTTGAATAGTTTAGGCTAGCCTATATTTAATCCTTATAGGGATACAATTTAAGTTATAGGCTGACATATAAAATATGAATAATAATGAATAAATTAAATGAAGGATGAACTTTCTGTAAGACATGAAGCGATGAGAAGTCGTATGAAGGACCAGACATGAGGCCCACACGCTGCCATATGGCCAGCAGAGTGCCGAGTGTCGGAGCGGGCATGTTACCTCTGTCCCAGCGGAGGCCGCGCACCCCTGCGGCCGCAGGAGCCGCTGAATGGGAAAGCAATTTCCCTTCCCATTCCTCCCCATTCCCTCAGGCAACCAGCGGCCGAACCGACACTTTAATTTAAGATCCGACTATCCGACAAACACTCAAAGTGAGCACTGTGTGAGAGACTGGAAGTTGTTTTTAACAGATCACAGTCTCTCCTCCTCCTCATAGTGCAGTTCATTAACAATTTCATGTCAAAATCTGTGAAATGATAATAAAAAAAAACATATTGCCCGAGGTTACAACAATGATTTTGTGCGTAAAATTCACATTACGCAGCTCGAAATAAATCTCAGCAGACAAGGCAGTCCGAAACCAATGTAGTGCTTCACTTTTTAAATATAAAGTGTACAGGAGGCTCTCCAAACAACATGTATAAGTTTTACAAAAAAATGGTATAAAAGAAGCAATTTTCAAAACTGACCAGTTTGTCCCAGGAAGAGCAACTTGCTGTTCCACGAGAGGAGAGGAGATAAGAAAGAGAAGAAGAGGAGAAAAAAAGAAGAGAAGAAGAAGAGGCTCACTGTGCCCCCCAACGGTGTCCTGACAATGGCAGTGAATGGTTGCGCACCGCGGTCACTGGGACAGTCAAAGCACACCGCCCCCTTTCTAACGGGCACGTCATCCTCCTAACTAGGCATTATGAATAGGAAAGCTGCTTTTGTTTCCCCGCGTGTATAAATAGCCTCTATCAGTGTCCTCCTCACCGCAGCAGAGACACACAGAGACACAGAGAGAGAGAGAGAGCGAGAGAGAGAGAGAGAGAGAGAGAGAGAGAGAGAGAGAGAGAGAGAGAGAGAGAGAGAGCGAGAGAGAGAGAGAGAGAGAGAGAAAAGAGAGCAAGTCGGCAGAGGCAAAGTGGACACCGATGTGATAAGAGGGACAGAAGCGTGGGACAGGAGGGATACAGACAACATCAGGTGACCAGAGCGACTGAAGGCTCCAGAAAGAGAGAGGGAGTAAAAAGAGAGAGCGAGAGAAGAAGTGAGAGAGAAAGAGAGAGAGAGGGAGTAAGAGAGAGAGGGAGGAAGAGAGAGAGGGAGGAAGCCAGCAGCGACCTCCTACCCAACAACCTCGGAAACGAACCCATAAAATGAATTCAGACTCCAGCCCGAGCAGCAGAGCCTCTTCCCCGGACATGGACGTTATGTCTCTCAGAGACCACCATCCGCACCACCATCATCACCACGTTGGCTCCTCCGTTTCCTCATCTACGCAGAGCGCAGAGCTGCGCCAGAAGCTGAGCGCCAGCGATCTCTTGAGGTCTGGAGACCCCAAGTCAGTAGGAAGCAGCAGCAGTAGCAGCAGCAGCAGCAGCAGCAGCAGAGACAAGTTCAAACTTAAGAAACAAGTCACCGAGGAGGAAATGTACCACCTCCGTCTCAAGATTAACGGCCGGGAGCGGAAGCGCATGCACGACCTCAACCTGGCCATGGACGGCTTGCGCGAGGTGATGCCCTACGCGCACGGGCCCTCGGTGCGGAAGTTGTCTAAGATCGCCACGCTCCTTCTCGCCAGGAACTACATTCTGATGCTCAACAGCTCCTTGGACGAGATGAAGCGGCTGGTGGGGGACATTTACGGAGGGCACAACTCAGCTTTCCACTGCGGCACCGTGGCACACGCCGCCGGTGCAGGTGGACACCCCGCTGCTGCAGCCGCTGCCGCCGCCGCCGCCGCGCACCAGGTGCACCCGGTGCACCCTCTCCTCGCGAGCGGTCTGACAACCTCCACGTCCTCCACGCTGCCGGGGCTCACGTCAATCCGAGCACCCCACGCCCTGATGAAGGGCACCCCGGTTGGGCCCCAGCCCATGCAGCTGGGCCCCGGCTTCCCGCATTGGGCCGGACTGCCGTGTCCCTGCCCCATCTGCCAGATGCCCCCTCCTCCACACATCCCCATCAGCACTGCCGGCCTCACGAGACTCACAGTGGACGGCAAGGACCTGATGAAATGATGGTCTGACAGACACGCGGAGACTGAGAGATGTAACGATGTTTGTAAATAGAGAATTCAGGGCATGAGGGTGGAGTTGGCATCACTTGTGCATGTTGTTGTTTAGTCAGTTTTCTTGTTGGGCGTATGAGAAAAAAACCCGTTATTTTCCTCCTTGTAACAAGGACTTATAAAGACTGATGAATTTTCCAATTGAAGGTAAAAAGAAAAAGTTGTGCGTCATGCAACAAGATGCCACGATCCTCTCGTGTCTGACTGCGTTTTAGTTTCACGCCACAATGTGAAAGGTGAAGGAGGCTGCATGGACATGTTGATTTCATTTGACCTTTTTCTGTATCAAGCGTTATTTTGTGAAAACGAAGAATGCTCTCCGTGCCTTGTACCAAGGATTTTAAACTTGAGTTGTAAATGAAAATAATGACATTCATGTGTTTGGCTAAAATGACTCTGCCACCGCGGAAATTTGTTTTAAAATTCTTTAGATTTATTTTTATTTCGTGGCTTACTGTATGTCCATTTGTTGTTTTATTTCTTCTCTTTTTTTGCATGATGGTGTAATTATCACAGCATGATTGTTTTTGCTGAACTGAATTTGTTATGCCCAGAGACCCTGTGTCTTTATTTTTGTACATTGTTGATGATTGATGAAATATTTATTATCACCCAGCGTCCCTGGATGAAATTTCAATAAAACTGAAATTATGGATCATATCGCACTGTCTTCTCCTCTATTTTTTATATGTCACTCTTAAACACTCACTAACAATATTTGTCCTGTCGATAATTTACATTTCCGGAAGTCTAGTACGGGTACATTTTAACTTATTCATTTACTTATTTTTAAGCACATTGATAGCTCAAAGCCTCAAAACATATTTTTATTTTCAAATAAAAAACGTTTATCCCAAAAAATAGATTCCTTTATTTCAGCCCAAAAGTATTAAATTCTCTCACTTGTAAAAACAATTCAACATATTTTTGTGACATTTCAAACTACAGCAAGGCCTCTGTTGAAAAAAGTAACGATGTGTTAACTTTCACAAACTCTACAGTTCTACTGAGCGTTAATTGAAATAAACGAAGATAAATATATTTAGCAGAATACGGTATAATTTTACAAGAAATCGGTCAAATATGTTGATTATTGACAAAATATGAAAAAGGAAAACTACAAGTGAGTGGACGAAATTTACCCTTGTTTTTTCCCTTTAAATTACTTTAACCAAAATATATTTTCTCCTGGGTATAAATGAAAATAGCAGAACTTTAAGGATGTTTGTCTGTCTATTAAAATTAATATTTTGGACACAGCTCGGAAAACCCGAAAGATATACAGGTTGGTTCCCTGCAACCACAAGACACTTTAAAACAAAAATCTGATATGATGTCAACTTGTAATTGTATTTCTCCTCTGTGCACAAAAACACCAGCTGATGAGTTAAAACACGGTCATGGTCGGGCTGCATTTATTTAACATTTCCGAGCAGCTAGAACAAATGCTGAAGAGAGGGGAAATGAGGATGAAATGAGGGGACTTGGCTGCATCCTAATGGAGCCCAGTTGAATTGTTCCATGTAGCAGCTAGAAAGTGATCCGCCTCGGGGAGCGCAGAGCAGTTTGTCCGCCGGGTCCCTTGGGTGTTTCACCGTCTCATCTCTGCAGCGACAGAATGTATGTTTGTGGAGATTACAAGTTAATTGTTCATGGGGGACCGAGAGGAGAAAATCACATCACAGAAAGGCGTCGGGATTACAGGCTACTAAATGCAAGAAGATTATACATTCAGACCCCCTCCTCGGCCTCGGCGCATGCAAATGAGTGTGTGTGGATTAAAAAAAAGAAATGAAGAAAGAGAGAAAAAGAAAAGGAGACGATGAAGCCCTTTTGTAACTTATTTTGGAGGGAAGAAAACACAAGTTCTGTGGCTAAGTTGAGAAAGAGTGAAAGAGTTCATTTTACACTTCTTCGTTTTTGTCTTTAGGAATGAGTATAGCCTGTCTGTCCCTCGCGGGCTGCCAGATGGGATGTGAATAACTGGGTAGCTGCAATGGCCTTTTAACCACACAACACTGAGGAGGATGTTGTCAAGGGAAGCTGGCGGTTTGCGAGTTAATAGTCATGAGTTGGGGTAATTACTTAAGGTTTATTATGCTCTGATTTCAAAGGAAATGGACTCCTCAATGGGCCTAGGAATACTTCTTAATTCTGGCTAATTAGGAGCTGAGCAAAGCAGAGACAACTGCTGCTGCTGCCATAAAGCACTGTTACATTCATGGAGGGGGATCATTTGTAAGTAAACCACAACATAACGCACAAAACACTCATGCACATGCAAATAACACGCACAAGACAAATGTAAATCACTGTCTTCTCTGTTTTCATTCTGGGGGGGAAATCTTGTAGTTTGGTTGATGACCATATGGTAACAGGAGTATTTATTGCTCCTGGCTTGCACTCTGAAATTTAAGATTTTTCTACTGTAATTAAGCTAAAAGCCTACGACTAAATTAACAAGTAATCAAACTCTTGCTAACAATGATCGAATTATGGCTTTTTATCTGCCACTGTGTTTATCATAATGACGGGGATTATCTTCCAGGCAGGGTTCACAGAAAGTATACTCATTAGTCTCTTATTTACTTCTACCTATAATCCCACTGAGACTCAGATTATTCCTTTTCAAAAGGGATGCCAAGCAAAGACAGAAAGTTGATCATAATGACGCAACATAACAAATGAAACCAAGTACAAAACAGCCTCTATTTCCTTTAGTCTGTGAGAAATAGCTATTAAATGCAGGGATATGTTGTTGTTTCACAGGTATTTGAGGTATTTTATTACCAGTGGCAGTTTAACAGGAGAAGCATTTTTAGCACGTTGGCACTTCTAGATTTTTCTCTGTCTTTTTCTTTCCACTTATTTTGCATCAAAACCTCAAAGATGGGTCACGAGTGAATACATGAATAAATAAGCCAAAATAAATGAGTTGAGTTAACTTTATTACAACGCCTGCCTTGGTGAGCACATTGTGCAAAAACACAACACAGCATACTGATAACAAAACCATCACAGGCAGAAGAACATATTGTAGTACATTGAAAACAGTCTATTAAACTGTTCAGATTTAAAACAGAACTGTCTATACTCCATTTATAAATAATACTGCCTGTGTTTTGGTTTTCAGGCCGGTCAGCGATGACTGAATGGACTCGTGGACATCAGCTCCTCTTTTCAAGAGGCTTGACAAACGACCGGCCCTTTTACAGAGCACACACCTGTTAGCCACTCGGAGTTCATCACTTAGAGCAACACTGCTTTGTGCAGCCTCTACACACACACACACACACACACACGCACACACACACACACACACACACGCACACACACGCACACACTAACAGGCCTTTGGACACAAACGCTAACAAGGCGTCTGCCTCGCTCGGTGTCCTTGTGACTGAGCTGCCTTTTCCCAAATCTGACTTCAAAATCTGAAATCTGTGAAGTTGTTTTAATTAAAACACACTGATATGTTTGCCAGCTCTATCGCACATTACAAAGCTGCAAACATAAGACTTTTAGTCAGATATGCACAAACAGTAGGGGCATTTCACGCTTTTATAACGATGAGTTTGTACAAACATCTCATTTGGCAATCGTCGACTGTTGCTGCGTTCAATGTGAAGAGTCCTGCCTGAAGTGTGTAGCGGTGAACATGCTGGTTTGTTTATTTGCCGGTCAACGTTGCTTCAGCAGGGCCGGAGCCCGAGGGCAGCAATTGAAAATAAATTTCAGTTGAATAAGGTTGCAGCGGCCGCATCAGCCGAGCTGCTGCTAGAACAAAAGCAGTTGAGGGGATAAGTTATTGACCGGGCTGACAGCCTGAACGAGGCTGATTATAACTGCCTGGTCGTGCTCTGTGTGTGTGTGTGGTGTGGCTTCATAGTCAGTGAAGCAGGTGCAGAGGCCATTCCCTCTCTGTGTGTAGCTCTCTCTCTATCGCTCTCTCTCTCTTCCTACCCTGAGGGAAGCCCCGGGGCCCTCTGCCCTCCTGTCCTCAGCTGATTCCATGGGCTAATGTTTAACCCATACAGCCAAAACAGAAAGCATATTTCCATCATAAGAGCGCTTTGCCATCGCCATTAGCGACTGAGCTCATTTGCATGTTAATTGTGCATTTAGAGAGGTGGTGTTGACACTTCCCTTTGTCCATGCAGGGTCGCGGGAAGTGAGAGGATGGGGCTGCAGAATGACATCCATGTGCGTTATTGTTTGGGGCTGGTTGTATCATCTGTCATGATGGGGCTTTCAAACACAATGGGAAAAAATTAACTTGATTTAATAAGGTGTTATTCTTACCCTAAAATTCAAATAAAGCTCCCATCTGTAAAAGTCTTTTATGAAACAATAAGTCATTTCAGACCTAAAAAATCAAGTACATTTACTCAAGTACTGTAGTTAAGTACAATTCTGAGGTACTTTACTTTCGTATTTTATGTTATACTATTATACTACATTTCAGAGGTACATTTTATACTTTTCATTCTGATACAAACTTATATTCCAGCACTGCCTCGCAGTTTAGAAAAACAGATGGAACTACCTCCTTGATCAACTGCAGCATTATAATGCAGCTGACACATTGCATGCATCAATAATAATAATAATAATCATCATACACTTATATGAATTGGTCAGTTGACAGAATATTTATCAACAACACTTCATAAAAATTAATTTAATGAATAGCTTCTTATTTGTGAGTATTTGGTGCTTTCTGAATTGTATAGAATTGTAAATTGTACTTTCTTGTCGAACAAAACAAGAAACACCTCACCTTCGGTCAATTTCATGTATTTTGTGGAAATTGTTGCTTTTTTGCATACTAAAAAAAATTAACCAACTAATTGAAAAATACAGAAGATTCATCAGAAAAAAAAATGTAATGAGTTGCATCCCTAAATATCATATTTCTAATAATATATTATCATTAAAACTTTTACTTTTGATACTGCGTCTAATTTGCTGATAATACTTTTTTGAAAACAGGACTTTTACTTATAATAAAGTAAATTGACTTTTACTGGTAAAACATCTGAGTTCTTCCTCCAGTAAATGTGCACGTGAGCACGATCACTGTCAATATTATCAATTATTGGCCTGTAAAATGAAGAAAATACAACACACAGACAACCTTCCCGACAAAACGGACATGCTGTGTTTACACAGCAGGCAAAATATGCACATGAAGACGAACTAGTGCGCACACAAATACACACACTCGCACTTTCATTTGTCTACACACACACACACACAAG
The DNA here is from genome assembly GCF_050575085.1 of Anarhichas minor. Taxonomy (NCBI): domain Eukaryota; kingdom Metazoa; phylum Chordata; class Actinopteri; order Perciformes; family Anarhichadidae; genus Anarhichas; species Anarhichas minor. The sequence goes on from NW_027466500.1 coordinate 3,004,134, forward strand.
CCAGTTTTGGTGTGAAATTTGGTGTAATAAACACAGATTCAGCCAGACAGAAAGTGCCTTTATGTGTGTGTGTGTGTGTGTGTGTGTGTGTGTGTGTGTGTGTGTGTGTGTGTGTGTGTGTGTGTGTGTGTGTGAGCAGTAATATCCTCCTACAGTGACTGACAGATGGCGTTCAGTGTTTGGCCGTAAATGTGCTCTCTGAGTGTTTGTCTGTGTGCCAGTCGCCTGTAGTTTGGAGACTCCCCGTGAGAGTCTAACTGTCCTGACACTGCTCAAAACCAACTGTCCTTGATTGTCGACCATGGATGAACCAGCAACGTGTGTGTGTGTGTGTGTGTACATGTATGTGTGGGTCTGTGTGTGTGTGTGGTGGCCTTCTGGAAAAAGCAGAGCAGGCCAGGGGAGCAGATGTTAACGGGAGAGATGTATCTATCTAAATCTCTGGCCACCACATGCTTCAAATCTGCCCGGAGGACCGAGTCTCTCAGCAAGATGACACGGGGAAAAACTGAGCAAGAGAACTTTTTTTCCTTCTTAAATATGGGAGACGGAGAGAAGATTGTGTGTGTGTGTGTGTGTGTGTGTGTGTGTGTGTGTGTGTGTGTGTGTGTGTGTGTGTGTGTGTGTGTGTGTGAGCCAGCTTGGGGCCTGGCACAGCGCTGGGTGACAGTCCCCTCTCAGCGGGGAGAGTCGGGCGACAAAGTGAAACATGGTCGTGAGGAGAGAGAGCCACGACTGAAGCCAAGAACAGACAACACAAATAGAGAGATCAGACCACCTCTTTGTACGGCCCGGTCCAAAATTAAATTAAAAAACGTTTGATTATGTTCCTTCACTGACGACAAAATGAAAAACAGGGGACAGGAA